>NW_027069712.1:416380-648156 GCF_002906115.3 Quercus suber
TCACAGACGTGGGTGTGGTGAGACAAGGGTTTGGTAAATGACCTCTCAAGGGTATGACAATGGAGAGGAAGAGAGTAGAGGAATTTGTAGAGTCTCTTTAGATGAAGATTGGGGATGAATCAATCTTGTATTTCTCTAGGGTTTTCTCTCACAAAATTCTCTCTGGAAGCTCTCACAATATGATGGGTATAAGGGTGTATATATAGTAGGGTGAAAAGGGAATGCAAAACGTCAGTTTTTGCCAAACAGGGCAAGTTGGCGACTTGATCTTGCGGCTTGGCCAAGTCGCGAAATCAAGTCGCGACGTAACGGCCTGGCCAGACTGGAACTTTTGTCCTGTAGCGTTACAGCTGGCGCGACCCTTCAGCTTCCTAGTGTGCCTCTCACGTGACTGCCTTTCGCGGCTTGCCAGTCGCGAACCACCCGCGAGTCCTAGTCGCGAGACTCTGTTTTTCTTGCACACTCTTGAGCATTTCTTCACATCTTCTCACACACTACCCTTACAATTTTCCCACCTAAATACAGGGTTACTAAGTGCTAAATTACAAGCAAATTGATCACGGAATAAAGTCAATTAAATGGTTGATTAAATTCAACCTTACAACACAAAAGCTTAAAAGAAAATACTGACCTCTTTACATAGATATGGAGAGTGCCACCTAATTGAAATATAAAAAAGTAATGAAATCCAAAAAATGAAAATTCCAAATAACAATTCAGGTAGAATTTGATTTTCTAGGTGTATACTTCTTTGACCCACATGAACTGCACTTGCACATAACTCTAAGATGGGGGGAAACTAAAATAATAAAGAAGCATCTTAATGAATCCTTCAACAAAACAAACAGAAAGTTGCTGTAAGGATTGCATAAGAAGAAAATGAATGTGGTGGTGAGAAAGGAGTACATAAAGGTCCTACAAGAATATTAAAGAAAAATATGTCAACGTACATGTAATATTTAGAAATGAGTTCAAGGCTTACATATGAAGATAACACTCTGTCAACGTACATGTAATATTTGACAAGAGAACTTCTACCTAACTTTTTAGACTCTGTCGTGAGTCAAAACACTCTGAAGATAACAATCAGAATATAAAAAATTATCATAAAACTTGCACCTCAAGTATATAATTTTTAATAGTTAAAAAAAAAATGAAGGTAGTTCGATCGGTAAGTGTAAGACGAAGTCATATTTGATGACTTGATGTTAAAACTTAAAAAGTACCCACAGATACATCATTTCGCATTTTTCTAACATGTGTCCATCTCGCGGGCTCGACTAGGTAGCGATTTCATCTTCACAGCAGCTTTGACCAGGCTCAAGTATTTCTACCCAATTATAAATATTCTCCAAAATTATATGAAAATTAAGTAGCAATTACAAGTAAATTTGTCACGAAATTAAAGCTAACAAAATAAGGACATCACAATATACAAACAACTAGTAATATATAAGGACAACCTTGGTTAAGGTTGGCTAAAGTTCAACTGAATTATTGATGGCTGTGATGTGGCGTGAATGGCATACGATAAATTTAGAGGAAAAAAAAAATCCTGATTTTTTGGAAAAATTATATAAAAAGGCACAAATTTTATATCATATTTTAGATTAGGTATCAAGTTTTTAATTTTTGTTAATTAAAGTACCAAATTTATTAAATAATTTCAATTTGAATTTTCTGTCCACCTCCATTATTCATTTTTGTTACTTTGTATAGTAATTGAACAAAGAAAAGTAAGAAACTATTGATTAAACTATGTGTTTTTGTTAGAGTCATATTTTTATGTAGTTGGTATATCCTATGACAAAATATACTTTATTTATATTTTGGTAGATCTAAGTGATTTCAAGATCATCATGAAGTAATTTAAAGAAGTATAACAAGTGGTAGTATTGAAGACATGAAGATTGCTCACGAAACAAGCGGTGAAAATCTGAAAACTAGGATCTTGATACCTAGCTCGACACCTTCGATCTATACCACCTATCTCGATCTATTGAGCTAAAGGGATTTCAGAATATAACCTGCAATGTTTTATTCTAATTGGCTACTTGTTTATGGGTTTGTGTAAACCTAATAAGAATAAGAGAGCCTATTAAAAGGTCCATTAAGCTCCTATTTAAATAATGTGGTAGAAAAAGAAAATCCTAACCCTAATGCTTCATAAGGTTTTTTTATTGAAACCATAGCTTCCGCCTTTTGAACCTATGAGTTCAAAAAACATAAGAAAGAGATTTTGTTGCGACTCTTTTACACTTTTGGGTTTTGTACCAAGAAAAATCTATGGCACAAACAATTGAAGATTTTATTGTTGTTTTTATGTGAAATTGTTGCAAATCCACTGCAACAATAAAGAAGGTTGCAAAGGAGTTAATTATGTATTGGGATTCGTGCAAAGCTATTAGACACGGATTGGAGATTTGTGCAATTGAAGAAGTCTCTACAAGATCAAGTCTAATTGGAGATTAGCACAAATGTTCAATTCTAGGTTGGTATTTTAGGATAGTCCGGGTAGTGGTAAAATTCTTTATACTTGTAATAGCTTGTTCTTGATTAGTGGATTTTTGGGAGTGGTGGCCAGAAATTCATTGGGTGGAGTTTTTGCCTTATGTAAGTTTTCCCAATTAGTTAACAAATTACCGTGTCAAATTTTTTTTCCATTGAGCTCTAGATTATTTGGTAATTTGTGTGTGCCTTCACGATATTGCATGTAATTTAAATAATCAATCAACTTGGATAATTGAATTAATTAATTGGAGTCAATCTATAACCCAACACTTTCATGTAGGACTTGTTCATAAATCAATTTGATAGTCATAAAAAATTGGTAAAAAGCACAAACTTCGTTTAGAGTAAGAATTTGTTGTCAAAAAATCAAAGTAGACTACCTAAGTGAAACACATTTTTTTCAATAGTTTCCCACTTTTCTTAGCTCTGTCACTACTCAAAAAATGGAAATGAAGATCACTTCATGACTGAAATAGTTTCATAAGTTTGAGACCCTAATTTTATAAAATTAAAAACTTAAGAACTAATATGAAACGTATAAATCCTAGCATCTTCTCTTAAGTAATTTTTTCTAATTGTTTTCGGCAATTGTTGAAATGATATGTTCTTATTAGTAAAGTATATAAAAGAGATATTGGCCCAATTATAAGTTTTTCATTTTTTTATTTTATTATTATTTTTATTGAGTTCCAAATATAACTTTATTACTTAACAAATTAGAAAACAATTATGAAGGTCTTCCACTTTACATTGTATGGGTGTCAGTCATCTGTCATAGACAATTACATATTTTGACAAAGTCTGCATCTATAATCCGCAAGTCCCAATTGTATTTTGGATTCAGTCCGATCCACATCACTAAACTAAGGTTGCGTCATTGTTCTTTACTTGGTATAAATGTCCTTGCTTTCCTTGATCAAAGAACCAAAAAGAATTGTGCTTTCAATACTGAACCATAAGCAGTGAAATCAAACAACAACCACTCGTACCAAGAAACACTCTGCATGGGGCTTTCCCAGTTGAGTTCAGTTCAACCATCCTCACGCACCTCATCTTTTTGTATACGTGCCTTTGTTCATTTCTGGTGGTTTGGCTTGTTAGTCACCTCTGTGGTTTGCGGGAATAATGAGACGGATAGGTTGGCATTGCTTGAGTTCAAAGCCGAGATCACTCATGACCCTCTTGAGGTTTTGAGTTCTTGGAATGACAGCATCCACTTCTGTCAATGGCGAGGGGTCACCTGTGGTCGTCGACATCAGAGGGTCACAGCATTGGACCTGCAATCTCTGAAATTGGTAGGCTCCATATCACCACATATTGGAAATTTAAGTTTTTTGAGAAATATAAGCCTCCAAAACAACAGCTTTTATAATGAAATCCCTCCAGAAATTGGCCGCTTGTTTAGATTGCAAAGCTTATCATTGTTTAACAACACAATGAGTGGCAAAATTCCTAGCAATATATCTGGTTGCTCCAACCTTGTTGTGCTTAGTGTCGGTTCTAACCAGCTGGTAGGAGAAATTCCTATGACATTTGCCTCCATGACAAAGCTCCAAATTATTGCTTTTCACTTTAATAATCTAACTGGAAACATCCCACCTTTTTTTGGAAACTTTTCGTTTCTAGTTTTGTTATCTGCCTTTGGGAATAACTTGGAGGGGAACATCCCTCATACTTTTGGCCAATTGTCCAAGCTTTCAATGTTTTCTTTGGGTCAAAATAGGTTGTCTGGTACAATTCCTCCCTCAATCTTCAATTTGTCTTCATTAAGACAATTTAATGTAGGATATAACAAAATCCATGGGCATCTTCCATTGGACATAGGTACCAGACTACCAAATATTGAAGTATTAAGCATTGCCAGTAACCAATTTACTGGATCTATCCCTGCTTCAATATCCAATGCCTCAAATCTAGACAAACTTGGATTGGGTGATAATCAACTAAGTGGAAAAGTTCCCTCTTTTGAGAAGCTAGATAGAATTTTGTTAATTTTTATTCAGTATAACAATCTTGGAAATGGAGAAGAAAATGACTTGAATTTTCTCTGTTCTTTGATAAATGCTACCTATTTGACTAATTTGTTTATAAATTCCAATAACTTTGGGGGAGAGTTGCCCAAGTGCATTGGTAATCTCTCAACTACTCTTGCCACGTTGGTTCTAGATAATAATAAAATATCTGGAAAGATTCCTACTGAAATAGGAAATTTGATCAACTTGTTGAGACTTGAAATGTGGCGAAACAAATTATCTGGTAATATCCTTCTGAAATTGGGATGCTTCAAAAATTACAATATATGATATTAAGTACAAACAATTTCTTTGGGAACATTCCATCCTCTCTTGGAAATTTAACAGCCTTGACACAATTGTATTTAGACGATAATAATCTTCAAGGCAACATCCCTCTAAGTATAAGCAGCTGTCGAAATTTGTTTATTTTGAATCTTGCTAAAAACAATCTCAGTGGTTCAATATCCCCACAATTATTGGCCTCTCATTCTCACCAACTTTTCTAAATTTGTCTTCCAACCAATTTACTGGTTTCTTTCCCATGGAAGTAGGAAATTTAAAAATCTAGATGGATTGGATATTTCCAAAAATATGTTTTTTGGAAAAATTCCAGCAAGCCTTGGAAGTTGCATAATGCTAGAATATCTATACATGGGACGCAATTTTTTCCAAGGGCTCATTCCTCCATCTTTGGAATCATTAAGAGGTCTTCGATGTCTAGATATTTCAAACAATAATTTGACTGGCCAAGTTCCAAAATTTTTGGAGGTCTTTGTCTATTTGGAATATTTGAATCTATCTTACAACCATTTTGAGGGAGAGGTGCCAACAGACGGAGTTTTTAAGAATACAAGTGCAACTTTTCTTGAGGGAAATGGTCAACTCTGTGGGGAATACCTGAGTTTCAGCTTCCTAAATGCAAATACGAAGAATCCAATAAGAGGAGGTTGACCCTTACCTCGAAGTTAATAATCTCTATATCTTCTGCATTATTTGGAGTAACTTTGGTTTTATCTCTTCTATTTCTTTATTCATTAAGAAAGAAAAGGAAAGATAACACCTCAAGTGACTCACAAAATTTCCTTTTGAGTCTATCTTACCAAAGTCTCCTAAATGCAACTGATGGATTCTCTTCTTCGAATCTAATTGGTGTGGGTAGTTTTGGATCTGTGTATAAAGGAATTCTTGATCAAGGTGGACAGGTAGATATAGTTGCTGTGAAGGTACTCAACCTTTTGCGTCATGGAGCATCCAAAAGTTTTATAGCTGAGTGTGAGGCTCAACGAAACATTAGACATCGAAATCTTGTAAAGTTACTTACATCATGTTCTGGTATTGACTATCAAGGTCATGATTTTAAAGCTTTGGTATATGAGTTAATGGAAAATGGAAACCTAGATGAATGGCTGCATCCAAGGGATGAGGCTCCTGACAAAGCAAAGAATTTAAGTCTTCTTCAGAGATTGAATATTGCCATTGACGTTGCTAATGCATTGGATTATCTTCAACATCATTGCCAAACACCAATCATTCACTGCGACCTTAAGCCTAGCAATATTCTTCTTGATGATGAAATGATGGGACACGTAAGTGACTTTGGCTTGGCAAGATTGCTTTTTGATGCTACCCAAGATTTTTCTGTTGATCAATCAAGCTCCATTAGAGTAAGAGGAACAGTTGGTTATACTCCTCCAGGTAAATATCATTATCATTTTAAATAAAAAAAATTTTAATTGTATTTCCTTTTCCCTTCATCTTCCACTATATTTTAGACCCTAAAAGAACAATGTTGATAAAGATGTTTTGCAGTTAGAAGATTAAATGTTATATAACAAAAATTTCCATTTATCATAATTGTTTTCTTCTTACATGCCACTGAAAAAGCTTTTCGAAGACTTGTTGGTTAAAAATATCTTATCACTTTCTTATTTTCTTTTTTGGGTACAAAATTATGCTCACATTACATGTGTTATGTTTAATTTCAGAGTATGGTATGGGAAATGAGGTGTCAACATATGGTGATGTCTATAGTTATGGCATATTATTGCTAGAGATGTTTACGGGAAAAAGGCCTATTGATAACATCTTCCAAGATGGTTTAAATCTTCATGATTTTGTTAAAGCTGCTTTGTCAGAACAAGTAATTGACATTATAGATCCTCTTCTTCTTTCTTGGAAAAATGAAGAGGGAGAGGCAACAATGATCGACATTACTTGCAATGAGGGTCAAAATGGAAGTCCAATAATTCAAAATTGCTTGATTGTGATACTTGGAATTGGTGTTGCTTGTTCCGTCGAAGTTCCAAGTGAAAGGATGAACATAAGTGCTGTTATAATTGAGCTACGCTCAATTCAGCAATAACTTCTTGAACTAATGTACATAGACAAAGGCTTCAAGGCACAGGTAAATTTTCTGTCTTATGGTGAGAATGGGTCATTTATATAGTGATTAGAAAGGGAAACTTGGTAGTTTTCCACACCGAGTGATCTAATCCGATAAGGCAACTCCAAATGTTTTAACGTTTATGCTAGTTTTTTTTTATTCGAGCAAATCTGAAAAATGGTGCCACTTGAAATTTGATAAGCTCATTATGCTATATATTAATTGGGAATAAGTCCAATTACTCTTGTATAATACCTAAACACGTAATATGACACTGAAATCTATTTTCTATTTGGTGATTTATCTTATTGTAGTGGTTCACAAGAAACTGGCTTACATCTTATTACTCTAGATTTGTAGAGGTCTCTCTCGATGACATAAGATTATTGTCAATTGTACTGAATTATTGACATAGGTATAAGGAGGCTCGAAAGTAAAATTTAAAAAATTTGTTAAGTTTATTTATTTAAAATTCTAAATAAAATCTACAGCCAAAAAAAAAAAAAAAAAAAAATCTAAAAAAAATCTAAGTAAATGGGTATCAATTCCAAAAATACTGAATGAGTTGGGATTTGTCAATTTCACAAGTGGACATTCTTGCATCATGATTTTCTTACTAGTAACGCATAATTGAATGTTTAAGTTGCAAATTAAGTTATTGATAGTGAATATCTTTAGAATCCCTTTTACTTAGGGAAAATGTCATTCAACATACCATCATTTTTTTTGAAATTCAAAGCTTATTGTTCTAATATATTGAATTATCTTCCTTTTCCACAGGTGGACAATGATGATGACTATTATGAAGGTGGTTATCATGATTTTCCAAGTTTATGATACATAACATTGAAGCAAATAAACAATCTTGAAGCTTCCTTTTATAGTTTTCTTATGGAAGTCATTTTTTTTTTCTGTATCAAGTATGTCAATTTTCTTCACATAAAAAAAAAGTATGTAAATTTTCTTCTTTAATTAACTTGTATTTTAATGGACCGTTGAATAATATTTTTTTTTGCCAGAGCTATATATGTACAATTAAGATCCTGTAGAATTGATTCTCAAAAAAAAAAAAAAAAAAAGATCCTGTAGAATTTTTTTTTGGGAACACTAAGTATTTTTAACATACACACACACACAAAGAGAGGGGAGAAAGTCTTTTAAAGAAACTTACAGTGGTGTATATGCAAAATGGCCTAACTATTGGATACACAGTACAGACTTTAAACATCTTTAACTTACACTCATTTTCCAATATGGGATTAACCCACCATTTTTTCTTTTGAGAATACTAAGTATTTTTAACACACACACACGGGGAGAGGGAAGAAGGTTTTTTTTAAAGAAACTTACAGTGGTGTATATCCTATAGAATTTACCCGCTCAAGAAAATTTAGACTTGATATGTATATAGTGTTAAATTGTTACTGTATGCAACAATGCGTTATGCCCTTACTCATTCTCAAAACTAGTAATAATTATAAAATTAATCTAAATTATATTTTAAAAAAAAAAAAGAAAAAAGAAAAAAAAAAAAGATGACAATATATTTAAATTTTGAGCTTCGAGTTCAATATTATTAAAAAAAATAATAACAATGAAAAAACTTCATACCTGATATTTGTCTGAAACCATGTGCCGGAGTCTCTGATAATAAACAGGCCCAATAAAGATCTCGCATGTGAGCTCTGTTCCATATACACCACTATATAATACCTCCACACCATGGTAATTGAACCCCTTTTTTTTTAGCATTTCACCAAGCTCCTCAACAAGTGAATTAGGTTTTGATTCGGTCTTTCCATCAGTTTCCTCGAGAGAACTAGTTTTTGGTTTAGAATCTCCATTATCTTTCTTGACTGGGATAGTAAATGGTGTCGCATCCACAAAATAACCATGTAAGCTACCTCCCTGTGGTGAAAATTTTTAAGAATCCTTTATAGGTTTTTGAATGCTATATGTGTGTGTGTGTGTGGAAGCTCAAAAAAAAAAAAAAATTATAGGTAAGAAGTAAATATTATTAAAAAAGGAATAGATGGAAAGATACACAAAGTTCACAATAGTGAACGTAGAACAAATAGAAACAAAGAGGAACAAACAATCATTAAACTAATCTAAGAGAAAAAAGAAAAATCCATAAGAGCAAAACAATTAGAGAGACCCAACACCAAGACCAATCAAAGAGAGTCCGTTGGCACAAATCTAAAAACTGAGCCAGAGATTTCTCAGTATCCTCAAAGATAAAATTATTTTAATTTAGTTTTATTTTATTTTGCAAGTCAATTTTTGTTGCCCAATTGTATTTTTATTGAAATTAGGGTTTCCTATGCTACTTAGAATTGGGGTTTAGTACTCCTATATAAGCAAAGTACCTATCAAAGAGACTATTTGGATAAATAAAATATCTATTGAAATTGTCTCCATGGTCTAGTGCCAACTCTAGCCAAACCTAGGTGTTGACTCTTAGAGGTTTAGGTTAGTTTGCTTAGTACTGTCTCCAAGCAAGCCTAGGTGCCAACCCTAGGTTCTCTAACTTTATTTTTCCTGTTCTTTAATTTCATGTCGCAAAGTTATTAGAAGTAAAGAATCAATTATAGAGGCCGAAGTACATTCATGTAATGACTTCAAAGAACTTCAAGTTCATTTAATGTTAAGGGTAACTACTTGTTCCCTTAAAGAGGTGAGCATTCCATTCTCCCAATATGCACCATATTAAGCATAACCGAAAAGACTTCCATGTTTCAATATTGGTTCTCATGCCAATATGTCCTTCCAACAAGGCAAGGAATCAATAAAAGAGTAAGGCATTCCCCAACTAACACCAAACAAGCATAATACTAATGACTGCATCTCCCAAGTAATTTCACAAGGTAAAAATTGGTTTGCCACAACTTCCCATAATCCTTTCACCTATAACACCAATCAATAATAATTATCCACCACCTTATATGTTGCCAAAATTTTCCCAAACACAGCACTCCCAAGAGAAAGGACCACTCTCAAGGATACTCTTTAACATTTTCATATGCTTTGCCGTGGAGGATATCTCCCCTCCAAAAAATTAAAATAATGCCTTGTAGTAACTCATCACCCAGAAATCATGATTTCCAGCAGGAACCAAATCATTTTATCTTCATCCTCCCACTCATCACCCGGAAATCATGATTTCCAGCAGGAACTAAGTCATTTTATCTTCCTCCTCCCATTGTATGTGATAGCATATAAACCATCAAGAAGATGCTCAATAGATTATAGCTCCCAATCATGAATTTCTTTGAAGAATATAACATTTCCATGAGGGCACCCATTTCAATATTATAGATAATCAACCAAACTGCCATCCCCAACAATTAGGAAAAGCACAGGATACTTTTACTTGAATATCATGCCACTCGTATCACTACTCCATATATCACGCCAAAAACGAATTCTTGTCCCATTCCCCACATCAAAGCTGTTTTTACATAGACTCACTCCAAGAGATTCCATACTTCTTATCAATCACCTACTTCCGCAATGCATTTTCCTTCTATCACATCATGCCACAAAGCAAGGGATGCACTCAATATTCCACAAAGAAAACACATATCTTTTAAACTCCACAGAAAATAAAACATTGTAAAATGATCACCCTACTTTCTACATAATGAATTGCATCCGCTAGTTACTTAAATTCCCTACTCCAAAATAATCATAAGAAAATATAGTAGGCAAAAAAAAAAAAAAACACACACACACACACACATAAGAACAAGAAAAATCTACAAAAAATATCAAGCCTAAACAGAATCACACAACAAAATAAGAAGTTTGTGTTGGTATGCTACACAACCCAGTGGTTTTGAACTTTTGACCTTATCCTCCAATTCTTATGAGAGATGAAACTGTCATTTGAACTAGAATTCATTGGCAAGGTAGAACAAGGTTTGGGTGATCCATTGAAGAACATTCGGGATTATGAATCAACACCATATTATATAAAGAAACCAGTTAATTTATAAGGTTCTAGGGAAACAAAATTTCATATATCTATACTTTTCAATTTGTTGGGAGTACCTTAGCAGCAACAGACTCCAAAAGCATTGCAATTGTCATCCTTGATGGAAACGCATGTGGGTTAATTATCAAATCTGGACGCATTCCTGTAACTCCAGAAAATGGCATATCAATATCTGGCCACAATTGGGAGCAAACACCTTTCTGACCATGTCTACTGCTAAATTTATCGCCAATGACGGGGTTTCTAGGATGTCGAAAACGTATATTCGCCTGCTCAAAAATGTGAACAGAAAACATTAATTCCAGAATATAGGTATAGTCAGCATTTTTTAGTAAGTTATGCACATAGCTGCTATTTAAGCCATGGCTATTGATAGTATAGTCAGTTTAATTAAATAGCCATGCACATAAAATGGTCCACATAGCAAAGAGGAATAGCCGTTAAAAATAAAATATATATTAAAAAAAAAATCAATTTTTTTCTTTTTCCTTTTTGGTGAGCTAAAGATTTATATTAATAGCTATAGGCATAAAATAGATCTTACTATCACTGGTAATGATGTATGCTGCAGTGTTTGTAGTGCTTAACTAATTAATTTTAAATTGAGGATATTATAGCCAGACAAGGCATGTAAATTAAAGGCCCTTTTTTCTTTAAACTAACAATTTTGACCTTCATTAGAAGTGGAATGAATGTAATGTCCATACGTTGTACACAAAAAGGCAATGCCCGCGGCTTTTAATCTGACTGGAAAAAGATGAAAACAACCACTACAACAAAAAAGCTTTGAAGGTGACTGTTAGCTACATCAGCACTCAAATTTCTTCATCGTTATTGTGCACATTTAGGTTTTGAGTCCTAAAATTTTTGAGATCAACTATGGATTCTCAACAGATTAGTCAAGGTTGGCTACATGTATTCTTTTCCTCAATTCTATTCTACCCAAAGTCATTGCCTCTGTTACTTTCTTGATTGACATGTAGTTTTCACCTACTTCTACTAATGGTTGGTCTTCCTCTACCTTTTTTGTTCCCTCAACTTGAATTTACTTACTATTTCTTACTAATGCATTGATCACTCTCCTTTGAATATGAAGGAATCATCTCAAGTGACTATCCTCATCTAATCATCAATAAGGGCCACCCCCATCTTTAAGCGAATTTCCTCATTTTAAATCCTATCTTTCTGCATATTTCCACTTGTCCATCTTAACATTCTCATTTTAACCACGCTCATTCTACAAATATGTAGCAACTCAGCATTCGATACCATTTTTTTTTTTATAAGAGCAGCTCAGCATTCAATACCATAGAGCGTAGTTGGTTTTATAGTAGTCATATAAAATTTTACCTTTTAACTTAATATGTATTCTACAATCACATAACACTCATAACACTTCTCCATTTCAACCATCCTACTCTTATCCTAGGATTCACATTCCCTTCAAGCTTCCCATCTTTATGAACTATTGATCCAAAATATCAAAAACTCTAGCTCTTTTGCATCTATTGACCATCAAGTCTTTTTTTTTTTTTTAATCAATACAATATAATTTCAACATATGGCATTCCCTCCATGATAATTGATCCTTAACATGAGGCCAATACACCAATCATTTCTTGGTGGAGGCAGGGTTTAAACCTCAAATTTCTTGCTCAACAACAAACAAGAGACTTTATTAGTTGAGTTGACTAGAACCCATGTCTCTTGCCATCAAGTTTTACCGCCCTTTCATCTCTGTTTCTAATTTTTACTAAAATTACATTCCATTTACTTAGTATTAGTCCTACTTAATCAAAAACCTTTAGATTCTAGAGTATCTCACCAAAATTCTAACTTAGCATTAACTGCACTTCTAGTATCATTCATTAAAACTATATCATCTGGAATAAGAATACACCAAGGGACTTCCTCTTGAATCATTTTAGTGAGCTCATCCATCACTGGTGCAATGAGATATGAACTTAATTTGATCCTTGATGCAAACCTATAATGATAGGAAACTCACTTTTGATGCCTCTACTTGTTCTCAAACTAGTTATTGCCCGGTCATAAATATCCTTAATCAACTTTTTTTTTATAAGTAAATATCCTTAATCAACTTAATATACTTTAGAGGAACTTCTTTTCCAAAACCCACCACACAACCTCTATAGGGTCCCTATGATCTTTACAAGCCTCTTTACAAAACTAGTAAAAGCTCCTTAACCTTAGAATTTTTACCCACAAACAACAATATAGACTTGCATCTAGACAAATACAAGAAATACAATCCAACCAAAGGCATTTACCATTTCATTTGATACCTATAACTATCATATTCAATGCCTATCCTTTTTCCTTCATTGGATATCAATCAATATCATATCCAAC
This sequence comes from Quercus suber, assembly GCF_002906115.3. Taxonomy (NCBI): domain Eukaryota; kingdom Viridiplantae; phylum Streptophyta; class Magnoliopsida; order Fagales; family Fagaceae; genus Quercus; species Quercus suber. Next base: position 429,660 of record NW_027069712.1, read on the forward strand.
GCATATACCTCCTTTTTTCCTTTTTTTTTTCTTTTTTTTTTCTACTTAGAACTCTTCTTACTTAAATTCTTTTTATTTGAACTCTTCTAAACCATTCTTTTTTCAGTCATCATTTTATGACTTGAATCATTTTCTTTTCCTTCATCTTCATATCCCAAGTCTTCCTATTGCTCTTCATGATTCACTATATACACGTTGTAGATTTGATGCTCTATCACTTCCATCTAGCTTATAAGTAACCTCATTAAAAAAACAAAAAGGAGTGCAACCTATGCACACAGGAAGTATACAACAATTACAACAAAATTAGAGACAAAGCAAAAAGATCAAGAAATTCAAATAAATCAGTGAAATAAAAACATGTGTTGAAAGCCACCAAATTCCAATCATATAAGGTCTTCAACAGCACAAGCTTCAAGTCCAAGACTGATTTCTCACAATCCTCAAAGTAACTAGCATTTCTTTCTCTCCAAATACATCACATGACGCATAAAGGGATTGCATTCTATATCTGTATATTACAATGACAACCAAACCATGCTTTTCCACCCTCAACCTCCTAACATTTAAGCCAACCTCAAAACCATTGGTTGATGTAACACACACACAGTCCTTTCAAAAATACTTGTCTGATTGTAGAACTTAAATTTCAAAAAAATATCTTTTTTTTTTGAATGACTGAACCTTGTTGGGACTCCTACGGTCTTTGTAAGGGAGTGGAGCGAAGGGATTTTCCGCAAGTGCAGGCAACACTAAAGGTGTCTAAGGTACCCGAGCATAACAGTTTGTTGAGCTAATCTAGAACCATTTGCTTAAACAGTATACATCAACACAAACACTTAGATATTGAAATTCCATCTGAACAAACTTAAGAGTACATCACTTTCTATCATTTTTTTTTTTTTTTTGATAAGTAAGAAAGATGTATATTCATGAAGCTACTTTATGCATGAAAAGCACAAAGCAAACCAAAAATAAGAGAAAAAGAAAACAAAACAGAAGATTAATTACAAAGGAGAAGAGGTTTAGGCAAAAGGGGAGAGGAACCACTAGAAGTGAGTCCCCCAAACCCAAGACCAGTCAAACAAAGATGGCCCCACTCTGCTCTTCAAGGCACTGTTAATGCATTAAAGTGCAATTAGTTAATCCTCTGCACACAGCATTTTTTTAACTTGTCTTAAAACCATCCACAGCATCAGATACAGTCAAAGTAGCACAATGAAATGAATCCCCCCAACCCCTGCCTCATAGTTTAGATAAAAAAAAAGGAAATAGAGTAGAGAAAAGAAAGATTCCTCATGTTTTTATTCAGAGAAAAGGGGAAAATAACAGTAAATAAATTTGATGCCTTCCTACCCTTACAACCAAAATTTCTCTCCAAATCCCTTTTATCTTGTAAATTATAACAATTGGTCTCATTATCCCCTTTCTGTTCTTCTCTTATTTTCAAATCAAAGTGGTTGGAAAAGAGAAGAAACCTAAAACTCTTAGTGGTAGACTAAACTTAGCATACAGATAGGAATAAGGGAGAGGGGACCCAAAAGAAAAAATCCACAACCACAATATCATCATTATATAAATATTCAAATTTTTGACTCATTGCCCGACAAGTATCAACCAGAAAACATCCTGTCCGCTTACCTTTCGAGGATGCTCCTTGTTTTTCCCATCAAGAGCAACATAATCAACAACAACAGGCTCAGAACCCTTCCGGTTGTAGGGTCTTGTGGTACTTGTTACCTCATCATAAGTGCAGTAATAGGGTTGATTTTGTTGTATTGTCTGAAAGTTTTCAGATTGTTGGTCAACCTTAATACCAAAAAGATAATATCTAAATAAGATGAGCAGAAGACAAGACCAACCTGACCAACATATGGCAGCCCATCTGAATCAATCGTAGAATGCATTGACTTATTAACATTACTTCTTCGAAATATTTTCTGGGAATGATCTGACCTGCTGCTCTGCTCAGTTAAGTCAATAGTTTCCGTCTGCCCAGAAATCGGGTAATTAGAATGAGCAAATAGAAAAACCATAAAGTTCTGCATCTATAACAATCAGAGCAAAACATCATAATCTGTAATAGAAAATAGCACTAAAAATTTGTATATTAACCAGGTAACCCAGCCTTTAACAATTGTTCGCATTTACTTTCTTGCAAGTATTTTTCTCATATATACAAACAGTGATACATACATATACTTGTAGATGAAAAATGAACACACAAAAGGATGATTAAATCACTAAGACACAAATTTCAAGCCTAACTCATTCTGAAAAAACAAGATGATTATTAGGCAAAATAGCTATAGACCCAATGAACTAGTTTCAATAGAAAAACTCTAATGAGAAAATTTTCATTTCATAAAAAACAAATCACCTATTCTAAAACTTCAGTACAGGAATCCATATATCTGCGAAAGACACTGAGGGAACAAAAAGGTTGAACCAACAGAAAAGCAGGTGGATATAAGACAAACCAAAGGAGGGGAAAAAAAGCCCAAAGTAGAAGAAATTATGAAGATATATTACAATATATGATGATTCGTTGCCATTGACAGAGATCCATTGCCAACTCCCAATTTGAATTGTTTTGAGACTTAGTTCAACTATATATTGCGATATACTATGTTAAGAGCTATTATTTATTGCAATAGAATATGTCTAGAAAATTTAACCTGTCAAAGTAGCACTTGGAGGAGAGAAAGAAGCAAACCTGGTATATTTGTCCACGACACATCCCACGCTCCACAGATGACTTATTTAAAATCATGGCATCCTCCATGTCATATCTGAACTTCATAGAGATATTCTTTTAAAAAAAATAAATAAATAAATAAGAGGAGAGGGGGAGGGGGGGATTGCTTGAAGATCTTACCCTGTATATGCTAGCACTGCAACAATTGCATTTGTGCCTGATGGGTATTCATCAATGCCATACTTTGTATATGAACTCGTGCGAACAATGGGACTTTGAGGAGTCTGTAAATACCTCAAAATATTTTCAATCTAAAAACTGAAATGAGAGAAAACGATACACAGGATAAACGGAAAATAACTTATGAAGGCAATCCATAAGATCCATTCAGATGAGATGGATTTTCATTTCTAGTATATATTAGGCCACTAGGTTTTACCTTGCACAATAAATGTAGATAGAAGATTAAAATATCATTATTTTATCACAATAATATATTTTTTCACATCAATAAGCTACATAAGCACCTAATGGATAACGAGACAATTGATAACTTGCTTCTTCACTGTCCGTTTGCTAGAGTTGTAGGATATGATTTTTGCCCTCCTAAAGGTTCAGTGGGTGCTTCCTAGAGGGGTGTTTGATTTATTAGCTTGCTGGTAATATATTTTGGCCAACAACAGAATAGTGAGATTTAAAAAGCCATCCCTCATTGCTTGATGACATGTATTTAAAGGGAGAGGAATGCATGCAGATTTGAGGGGTATGAAAGACCCATTAGATCTGTAACTACATCCTTTTATAACTTTGTTTGAGTAGATGACAGCAACAGGATTTTTTCTTGCTCAAACTTTGTTACATTTTGTTTATTATTGCAGTTTTAGTGCTTTGATCCCTCCTTCCAAAGTGGTCATACAATCCATAAAAGTATAGCCTTCCGAATCTAACTACCTCTGCCTCCAATTTTTATTTATTTATTTATTTTAACAAGATGTATTTTATTGCAAAGAGACTATTCCATGTGTAAAGAGCACATAGGAGTCTAAAAAATAAAAACAAAAAACAAAAAACAAAAAAAAATTTGTACACAAAACAATTCTATTTATTTTGGGAGGGAAATTGTACGAGTGGAACCCAATGCTCGAGACCAATTAAATAAAGAACCACTAAACAAAGCTAAAAATTGAGTCCCTGCAGTTTCCGCATCTTCAAACATACGGCGATTTAGTTCCCGCCAAATTGTTGACATCAACAGAACAGAACTAAATTCCAAACATCCAACAAATGTTGCCAATTCCATTTCTCCAACCAAATAAGAGGTCAATGACCTTTTCAAGTAACACCTACCAACTCCCAAAAGATCTAAAGGTAAAACTAACAAGTAAAATGCAACAAAACAATGCGACAACATCAGATTAACACTTTTCTTTTTTAAAACACTATCAGATTGGATGTCTATCGTAAGAAGTCATTCTATTTTTTTGGGTATATGATTTGATGGATGCTTGTAACTTGTGTATTTGATTGATTTGGCCCCCTGCTGTATACTTCCTGTATACTTGGGTGACTCCATTTTATGACTTCAAATAAAAAAAAAAATTTACTTATAAGAAAAAAAAAACAAAACAAAACAATGCGACAACAGATTATCCACCATCACCCCGCTACACCTACACATACAACATTACCCTTCTAACATGTAAACATGCTTAATAAGATTATCACACATGAGGATCTTCCCCCTTCCAGAATGAATACACATGAAATTCTCCACTGCTCAACCTCCAACACATCTTGTCACATCCTTTCCTATCCTAAGTGGGATATTGGAATCAAGCAGATTGAGAAATTCAGCTATTATGTCTAACCCTCAATCATTAAAATCTTGAAGAAGTTGCACATTCCAATTCCTCCTCCCACCCCCCCACCCCCCCAACAGTTTGTCTCACCAGCATGGAGCCCATCAACTTGCCTTTAGCTAAAGAACAGTCATAGAAGGCTTGAAAAGTCTCTTACAAAGGTTGATCGCCACGCCAAAACCAAGCCCAATTACCATTACCAACGTCAAAATGAGAGTAATTTAGGAATCTACAATCCTAATGCTCTCCCATAAACCACATATATGAGTTCATCAAACAAGTTTTGTACTCCATCCACCCCATTCTTCACCATACTTCACAGCTACTACATGTCTCCATAAGCACACATCCTCCATCCCAAAACACCAACAAATAATGTTTGAACTCATCTCCCATGCCACTTCACAATAATGCCTCCGTAATCTCCCAATCCTATTAGCCACACTAATAGGATCAGTGAAAGTCCCCCCCCCCCCCCCCCCCCCCCCACAGTTTGTCTTACCAGCATGGAGCCCATCAACTTGCCTTTAGCTAAAGAATTGTCATAGAAGGCTTGAAAAGTCTCTTACAAAGGTTGATCACCACGCCAAAACCAAGCCCAATTACCATTACCAACGTCAAAATGAGAGTAATTTAGGAATCTACAATCCTAATGCTCTCCCATAAACCACATATATGAGTTCATCAAACAAGTTTTGTACTCCATCCACCCCATTCTTCACCATACTTCACAGCTACTACATGTCTCCATAAGCACGCATCCTCCATCCCAAAACACCAACAAATAATGTTTGAACTCATCTCCCATGCCACTTCACAATAATGCCTCCGTAATCTCCCAATCCTATTAGCCACACTAATAGGATCAGTGAAAGGTAATAAGTAGGTCCCTCTTTCTCCAGGCAAACCAGATTTGATTTGAAGGAAGGCCCCAATGGCATTCCTAGATAGATCATTGATAAAGACCATACCATACAGCATAATATCAACAAGCACTGTCACATTATCAACTGCCCACCATCTCACTCCTGCTCAGACTAACCTTCAACCCGTTACTGCTTCAAAGCAAGTCAACACCATTCTTTATTTCAATATCGGCAACAAAACAACAGAGAGTCATCAGCAAATAAATGATGGGAGACACACAACCCTTCTTGTGTAATTGTACCAAATCTGAAGCCCCTAATTAAACCTCCTTTATCTATTCTCCCCAACATCCTACTTAGTACCTTCTTATTCCAGAACCAATATGAACAGTAAATGAGATAAAGGATCACCTTGTCTCAATCCCCCCAACCTATCAAAGAAACCATGAAGGACACCATCCACTCGAACTGAGAACCAAACCAATGAAATACACATACAAATCCAACTTCTCCATCTTCCCCTACACCCTTTCCTTTCCAAGAGGTAAAGTAGCAACTCCCAATTACATGGTATTATGCTTTCTCAATGTCCAATTTGCAAAATAAGACTTGGAATATTGCTTTTAACCTTGCTATCCAAGCATTAAGGAGTAATAAGAACCAAATCTAGGATTTGCCCACCTCCCACAAAGCCATTCAATGATTATGATATTAGCTTTTGCAAGACCCGTTCAACCTGTTTGCCAACACCTTTGCCAGAATTTTGCAAACACTCCCATCCCTGAAATTTGAAGCATTATTCTTCTTAGGAATGAATGCAATAAGAGATTTTTCAAACTTGCGTTGCTCATGGAACTCCTCAAAGAATGCCAATACATCCGCCTTGATCACCTACCACCACAATTGGAAAAAAAGCCATGGTGAACCCATATGGTCCTGGTGCTTTTTCTCCTTGTAAATCCCTCACAACCTGTAGAATCCATTCCTTCCAAAGCTCTCGACTCTCACTCTCCCTTTTAGAAGTAGAGTCGCTCATCCACCCTAGGTCTACAGCTCCCAATTTCTTGATGCAGAGACTCATAAAATAGCAGCACTTGATCCTCACCTCCGAATCCTCCTCAAAAAGTGTACCACCCACCTCTATTCTCTTCTTTTTTTAATAAGTAATGGTATTTATTGAAAAAGAAGCTTACTTGATGAACACAAAGTATCTTAAACATTACAAAGAATCATATAGAAAATTGAACGAAGTTTTGAAACTCCAAAAATGAATTACAATGAGTAAAACCCAAGCACAAGACCAATCAGACAAGGTACAAATCAACAAGGACTGCAATCAATCAATCAATAGGTAGCTAAATGACCTCTCCACCTTCATACTCTTCATATACACTCCCTCCAAATATTCAAATTCTTTTTATTATGACCTTCCCAAATACACAAAACATTAGTGAAGAAGATGATCCATTGTCTCCCTACTAAGATTGTCCACTACTAAATCTTTCCCAAAGACATTGTCCACGTGAAAAAAGCCATTGTTAACATAGCTTTAACCTTCGAAATACTTAAATAAATAAGACACCAATTCCCAAATTTTTTTTTTTTTTTTTTTTAAGTTTCAACTTATAGCATCCGCTCCTGATAATAGCTCTATCATTAAACCAAGACACCAATCGATTTTTGGGATAGACAGTGATTAAGCCTCAAATCTCTTATTCAACCACCAAAGACTTTACTATCAAATACTCATTCCCAAACTAAAACCACATAATCTAATAACCACACACTAAAATAAATTAATTAATTAAATTAAAAAAAAAAAGTTTTATCTGGAATCTTGGATCGCCCAGAGGAATCATGGACTCCTATGAAAATTAATATGCGATGAAGACCCCTCCCAAGATCTCAGCCAGGCAGGACCAACAATAGATAATAACCTTTATGAGACTTAAATTAGCAAAGCTGCACTGAGGACAGCTCTTCTCAAACAAATAAAAGAAGAAGAAAAGAAATGACATTTCACCTGAAGATGGTATAGCTTTTGATCTGCACGAAAGTTAATTGCTTGTGAAGAGAAAGCCATTGTTTGTTTTGCCATCTACAATTTATAAAGAAGTATGTGACAAACTGAACGAAAGAGATTTCAAAAACAAACGGAGCAACATGCACAAGTATACAAATTGAAAATAAATAATGAAAAAGAAAAATACCTGACACTGGTACATATTACGTGGGCTTTGATTATGATCTGACCAAGGTGTAAGATTAGCAACCACACTGAGCATTCCAGTTGGGTGGATTTCTTCATGAGTTGCAGGAAAAGCATTTCTTCTCCCACCATCTCCACCATCAGGACATCTTATTTCCATAAAAACCTAAAATGGGATAATAAAATGAATCAGCTTTTCATTCATGGAGCCTATCTGCTGTGAAAAAGTTCAGCAGATGACCCAAACCCAAATTCATCTAAAAAGTTTGAAGGTAGGAAATGCATTTGAAAATCATGTACCGACCTGCTCAAATGGCCCAATAAGTTCAATATTCTGACTTTCCTCGGAAGGAATTGAAATATTTCTAACTGGCCGAACAAATCTGGCAGGAGATGTGAACAAGTACAAACCAGGGTATGCTCCACCTAGACTCAACGGAACATATCCTACCTCCAGATCATTTGCAATCTGCCACATATATAGCATGCACATGTTAGCGATAGATCCAAGGAACATATGGGAAGAAAAGGCAAGGAAAATTTAACATGAACCAACCATTGAATTAGCTGAAACTTTTAATCTCCGTAAGTGACCCACGACTTTCTCAACCATAGAGGAAGGTAAAGAACCAACAACACGACCATCTAAAAGGACAGAAAGAACTTCGGGAGGGCCAGCTTGAACTAGCTTTGGCAGTGAAGGTGTCATTCCAACGGCAATCAAAACACTGAGAATAGTCTTTCTTATTTTCTTAAAATCTCTAATATTTCCTTGAGAATCAAAGAAAGATGTAATTCCTGAAAAATATAAGATAGTATAAGACTTTTCTTAGATGGATCATTCATTCGGATAGGAATGCTGATAAACAAAACAGCATGGATCTTGAACCCAGGACCTTAGCTTCCATCCCATTATTGAGAGAGAACCAAGTGCTATTTGAACTGTAGCTCATTTGCAAACATCATCTTGAATATTAGTTTTTTTTTTTAAATAAATCATTTTAATTTTAACTTAATTAGAAAACAAAGCATCCAAAAGTAACCCAATTCTATATATCAAGCTTCTAATTTAAAAAATCACCAGACACAAAAGGTAAATGCATGGTTAATTCAACAATATGATATATAACATATTCATATCACTCCCAACATTATTTACACGTAGTATCATATAATAGTCATAATTAGTCAAATATGGGCAGGATGGCACCATATTAGTCATAAAGATAAAGGACATAGAATCTAAGAAATATATAATTTCATTATAAATAAATAAATAAATAAAAAGTAACCATGTGAACTTACGACAGTTGCTAGTCATATGATTCAGCAAGCCACATGGCTCCCCATCAGGTGTGTGCACGGGGCAAAGAAAACCCCAAGATCTACAAACAAAAATATATATAAAAATATATAAAACAAGTTGAAATACATGTTAACTGACTGATTACGTTAGCCAATAAATACATACTCAGGTAGCAACTTCCGCACAGTTGTGGTGCGAAGTCCAGCAAATGAAGCCCCTCGATGAACAGCACGAAAATGCGAAATAAAACGTAAGAAATTAAGCCTTTCTGCCTGAACCGTAAAGCCTGCCCTCTAGCAAAGCAAAACAAAATACAAAAAGAATAATCCTACTTTAATATATTTTTAAAAAAAAAATAGCAAACTTTCAAAAGATTTACTGAGACAATGGTAACCAGATAAAAGTGAACAGTATGTTTTTATTTATTTTCAACATTCTGATATTTTACATATAAAAGATTGTGTTTCCCAAGCAAACAGAAGGTTTTATGTAATAAAGTCGCAACGCATCTATATTAATAAAAGTTTAGTACTTAAAATAGGAAATGGAATCATTATTTTGCTCAAAATGATTAGGAAGCCAGATGCTCATGTAATGAGTTGAATAAGGTCTAGAGAGAAAAACAGTGTACAACATGATTTAAGATCCAATGATGGAAACCATGGCAGCACCTATTTGACCATTAGAAGGTGCCCCAAAACTAATTCTCTTATTCCAAGGCTACTTGGGAACAATGTTGGTAAGAGCACAAGGCAAACTTAAGAACAAAGGCCTCTTGGAGCCCAGGCGCAAAGCACAAAGCCCACGCAAGCACCTGATAGAGGTGAAGTGAACATTTTTTTTCTAATGGTAAAATTTGGCTTATTTTACGTAGTCAAGAAGCAGGCGAAATGAGGTATAACCTTGAAGGACAAGAAATATCCAAAGAAGAAGAGAAGGGGGATGGGGGCAATAAAGGAGAAATTGGCATATTGCAATATCTGTTGGTTAGACCAATGGGGATCTGACCATCTACATTAATTTGTATGCCACAACACGAGATTAGAATTCATTAGAACTCCATTCATAGATTCAACTCTCAATTAGAAATGGCCAAAATCTAGCAAAGCATAATAGAATTGACTAATACAAACGGTTGAATTAAATTTTAATATAAACATCATCTTCTTCTTCTTCTTTTTTGTATGGGTCAATGATTCATTAAAAAAAGAAGTGCAATTAAAATCATCATTATAAATTTTATAATTTTAAGGGTTGCAGACGATGTGGTGTATATGGCGGGAACAAAATGCTAGAAGCTTTGAGGGTTGCGAACGAACCAATCTTGAGTTTAAGTCTTTTGTCCTTTTTACTCATCTTGAATGGTGTTTAGTTTTACCATTTTTTCTTGTTTTTCCCTTCCTGTTTTGTTTGATCATTGTAACTTGGTTTCTTGATGTTTTTGCCCCTCTAGTACATTTCCTATGTACTGGGCTGTGTTATTTTTTTAATAAAAGGGATAATTACACTTTACCCACCTATGGTTTACCTCTAATTTGACTTGCCTACTTGTGGTTTTAATTTTGACACTTTACCCACCCAAGGTTCAATCCGTTACTATTCCGTAACCCACCTCCCTGTCTGCCGTTACTCTAACACGTTTACTTTCAAAATCAAAACACAAAACAGATCAAACACTCCCATGAGAAAAGGTCTAGCTTCATTTTTCTTTTTTTGTTGCTGGGTCTGTCTCGGCATGCCATATTTTGGATGTTTAGCAGAACATATTCATGCTCATGACTACTGAGACTAAAGCATCACAAAAGATTTGAAATTCTATCAAAACTTAGGCCAACTGCATGAGAAGATCTCTCAAAAATAGCAGCTCACTATAATCTAATAGTCATGCTCATGTCAGTACCATGAAACCTCTTTATTTGTAGTCTTCCAAAACCACTCTGGCATATATATTGACTATTTATTTCCATAGTGAGATAAATCAAAAGTGAGAAGCACCCATTCACAGAGTGTGAGAATCATTCCCCAAAATCTGTTCCACTGAAATGAAGAGACATGAAAGTACATCCATTTCTTCATTTTGAGTATAGCTTCTACTATTTAATCTAAGGTGTACATCATTAAAAATTCCATATAAAATAGAGAGGGAAAAAAAGGATCATAAATGTACATAGAGATATATATGTGAAAACTGAAAAATTACATTTGAGAAGGGTTGTAATACAAGTACACCTAATGCGAGCAACCTAAGAATGGGACTCATGGTTACAACAGCCAATAAATGAACCAAACTCTCCGACTTATAAGACCTTAGAAAAAGACAGAATATTTTTTAAGTTTTATAAGTACTCAAAACTTGGGGGGAGGGTGGGGAAAGTATCTTTAGCTACCCAATTTAAAAGCATCCACAAATAGACCCAAACAAACTCCAGCTTTCCAGTAATTCATCATCACAATGAAAGACTGCAATCTCCCAGTAGATAGAGGCTTTTTGTATATAAGCTACCAATCCCCTCAATGGCAGCAACAACTATACCTGCAACCAGTACATCCCAATCCCCAATTTGGCCAAGGATTGTTGCCAGCGCGTTTGCTGTGTAGAAACCTAAAAGAAGCAGAAAAATCTTCATGGGAAAATTCTATCTAGCCAAGAGGAGTGTTTGATCTATTTTGTGTTTTGATTTTGAAAGAAAAAGTGTTAGAGTAATGGCAGACAGGAAGGTGGGTTACGGAGCAGTAACGGATTGAACCTCGGGTGGGTGAAGTGTTAAAATTAAAACCACAGGTAGGCAAGTCAAATTAGAGGCAAATCACAAGTGGGTAAAGTGTAAGTATCCCTTAATAAAATCTTTATGTTACTTATCAAAAAATATTATAATTTTAAATAAGAATATCAGAACAAATATTAGAATATCAGAATTTCTTTTTTTTTTTTAGTCTTTCATTTTCAAAATTAGTTCTTCAATATTTCAAACAATTTTTTTTTTTTTTTGATAAGTAAGAAGATAATATTATTAATAAAAGAAAAGTAAGAAAAATACAAGGAGTTCACCGTAGTGAACAAAGGAAAAATGAACATAAAGACAGAAGCAAACCCTAATCTATTCTAATAGACGATAGAAAATCTAAAAGGGTAGAACAATCCGAGAAACCCCAACAACGAGACCAATCAAAGAGGGTCGCTTTAATAACTGAACCATAGTTTTCCCCTCATCTTCAAAAGACCGCTGATTCTGTTCGGTCCAAATGGTTCACAATAAACAGCCTGGAACCAAATTCCAAATATCAAAACTATGCTTCCCAAGCCAATTATACCAACAAAATAAGAAGTCCACAATAGAACCTGGCATGACCCAATCGATCCCAAACAGCTAAAGTATATACATCCACAAAAAATAAGCTATCGAACAAAAAAGTAATAGGTGATCCACAAATTCCGCATTACAACAGCACATACAACAACGATTCGTCAAAGGGCGACCACGAAGCATAAGGTTATCCAAGGTAAGAATCTGACCATGAGCTACTGTCCATGTGAAAAGAGCCACCCTTTTAGGAACCTTAGCTTTCCAAATGCCCTTCCAAGGGAAAGTGGAAGGAACTGCATTTCGAATGTTATGATAAAAAGACCGAATATCGAACTTCCCACTACCATTAAGATCCCAACAAGATTCTCACAAAAAAAAAAAAAAAAAAAAAAAGTTCCCAACAAAGCCTGTCACACCCTCCACCCCTAGGAATATGGGTTTGGATGAAATGAATCACTACCATTAAGATCCCAACAAGATTCTCACAAAAAAAAAAAAAAAAAAAAAAAGTTCCCAACAAAGCCTGTCACACCCTCCACCCCTAGGAATATGGGTTTGGATGAAATGAAGAAGGGAGTAGGAAGCCACTAACTCCCAATCATTGAATTCCCTATAAAAGATTAAACTCTACACTCTGTCATTATCACCTATTGGAGGGCTTAACACTTCAAAAATACAAGCCTCCTTATTAGCTAAGCACAAAAATAACTGAGGATAAAGAATTTTAAGGGGAACATCCCCAGTCCACTTATCATACCAAAAAAGAATTCGAGAACCATCCCCCACCACAAAAGAGAAATGCTTAGCGAAAGTATCCCACCCATCACTAATACTCCGCCATAACCCACAACCATAAGCCCTTCTACTAGCTCTAGTGCCCCAACCCCCTTTTCCCTCCCCATATTTCATGGCTATGACTCTATGCCATGGATGAGTGGTTTCATGGCCATACCTCCGGAGCCATTTCCCAAGTAGGGCCTAATTAAAAGACGCCAAATTCCAAATTCCCAACCCACCCAACTCGCACGGTAGGCAAACCTTTTCCCAAGCCACCAAAGGATATTTGAAACACTCAACTGACGAACCCCACAAGAAGTTCCTCTGAATGCATTCCAATCTAGTAGCCACAGCTTTAGGGATAGTAAAAAGGGAAAGGTAATAAGTCGGAAGGCTTGAAAGGGTACTTTTCAGCAAAGTGAGTCTACCACCCTTTAACAAATGCATCCGCTTCCATCCTAAAAGCTTCTTTTCCATCCTCTCAAGGATCGGATTCCATATAGAGGCTATTTTATACAAGGTTCCCAATGGCATACCCAAGTAAAGCATAGGCAAACTACCCACCCTGCACTGAAGAATATTAGCCAAAGTCTGAATGTTGCTTACCTCCCTAATAGGGACAATTTCACTTTTCCCCACATTCACCTTCAAACCAGTAAAAGCTTGAAAACATGACAAAACCAGCCAAATAGAAAGAATCTGTTCTCTAGAGGCATCACAGAAAAGAATGGTATCATCAGCAAATAAAAGGTGAGAAATATGGATACCAGTAGAAATACTAGGACCCGCATGAAAACCTTGAATGAAACCACCTTCCTCAATTTTCTTCAAGATACGACTTAAAACCTCCATGATCAAAAGAAAGAGAAGGGGAGACAAAATTTACTAACTCTACGTTCTAATTCCACAGCTGCAACCAAACAATGAACACATTGCTTCACTTTTTAATTGTGTAAGTGCATACTCATAGCATTCGCAACAGTGGATCTAAAATTTTAGCTATTTAGCTACACAAAAAGTCACTTTATCTATTTTACCTACACACATGTTGCAGCAGTGAATCTATTTTAACTTTCAACACAATAAAATAATATAAACATCACAATAAAATAATATATTTTCTACAATAAAATAATATATCCCACTACACACAAAAAAACATATACAATAAAATAATATTTTATTCAACTTCCAGCACACCACCGCAACAACCATCAATCCCATAAAAATCACTGCACAACCACAACCCCCTGGTGCCATCAAAACCAATGAAGAAGAAAAAAAAAAAAAAAAAAGCAGAAAAATCAACACAGCCAAATCGGAAAACGCAGCAAAAGTGAAACCTTCACTGCACAACCACAACCCCCTGGTGCCATCAAAACCAATGAAGAAGAAAAAAAAAAAAAAAAAAGCAGAAAAATCAACACAGCCAAATCGGAAAACGCAGCAAAAGTGAAACCTAGAAGAACCAAGAGACCCAAAATCCCACTGTTGCAGATTCAGAGAACAGATTAATAAAAGGGGTAAATTGCTTTCTCATTGTACTTTTTTCTTTTCTTTTTTTTGATAATCCTTTTCTCGTTGTAGTAGAATAGGCGGAAACCACCGCCGTTGGTTTCCGTGGCTTCAGCTTTTCAGGACCGGCGATTTAGAGAGGAGATCGAGACATTTGGGTCTGGGTTTGAGAGTTAGAAAGATAAGAAATCACCACCGCCGTTGGTGGTGGCGACTGTGGCCATGAGAGGAGGCACTACTTGAAGGTTTCATCCATGGAGGCCAGAGAGAGGGTTTGAGAATGTTCTAGCAGGAAGAAAGAAGAGATGGAGAGGGAGAGAGACACGGAGAAAGGAGAAAAGCAAGAAAGAATAAAAAATAGATAAAGTAGTGTGAATGTAAAATGAAAAAAAAAAATTTGTTTTTTGCTCCAAGCTACAGTGCACATCTATAGATAGATGTGCACTATAGCAATTCATCTAAAATTTTTACCTATGGCTCCACTGCTGTAGGAGTTTTTTTGTGTTTGTGGAGCTAAATTTTAGCAATATAGCATTATAGCTACACTGTTGCGAATGCTCTTAGGCTTAAATCACAAAAATACAGTCATCCATGTTTAGAATAACTTGCACATACACAGACTCAACCAAAAAACCAAATACTGACTTGGGCTATAGCTTTTTTCTTGGCTGAGCCCATGTGTGTGCATGGGAATCAATCCAAAAAAACATCGACTTATACCATAACATGTATATTCTTTTTTTTTAATGTTTTTGGTCAAGGCTAAGTCTCCATATCCTACATTGTGGGCACCAGAAGAGTCACACACCACAACTTGCTCACGCCCTGCACTGTACCCTAGTCCATGTAACACTGTATGTAAGCATAATCTCCTAATGAGCTCAACGAGGAACAAGATGTGTATAACTGGTTTAGCAAGATGGAACACTCCACCTTGTTAAGTAGCAACTGAAAGTTTAGGTTGATGCATCTTTCACGCATGACAACTATAACAAACAAAGCCGAGCAAAAACAAAAACTATCACGAACATCTTTTTTTTTAATGTTTTTGGTCAAGGCTAAGTCTCCATATCCTACATTGTGGGCACCAGAAGAGTCACACACCACAACTTGCTCACGCCCTGCACTGTACCCTAGTCCATGTAACACTGTATGTAAGCATAATCTCCTAATGAGCTCAACGAGGAACAAGATGTGTATAACTGGTTTAGCAAGATGGAACACTCCACCTTGTTAAGTAGCAACTGAAAGTTTAGGTTGATGCATCTTTCACGCATGACAACTATAACAAACAAAGCCGAGCAAAAACAAAAACTATCACGAACAGAGAATGAAGAAGAAACAGTTCAATTTATGAATTTTAAGACAAAAATGATCACCAGTAAGTCAATACCTGCTGCAAATCTAGACCTGTTTGTGTAATCAGTCTTCCAGTTTTTAACAAGTTTTCAACAGAAGAACTGATTTGCTTCACAGGATTTTTATCCAAAATCTTCTTGACATCAGCTACTGCATTATCCATGAAAGAAGATGGAAATGTTAAGTCTTGAAAGAATAATAACGCATAATCAATACTGTCTTTTTTTTAATGAGTAAAATAATAAGTGAAAGAATACTGTCTAAACTAAAATATAAATAACCTTCTGTGCAATATTCTAAGCAAAATGCATGCTCTCTTATTTACTTTTTTTTTTTTTTTAATTTTAATTGTTAAAACAAGTGTAAGGGAGAGGGATTCAAACCTTGGTTCTCCTTATCAAGGAAACCAAGAAATATCAATGTGCTACAAGGGTCTTGGCATGCTATGTTATTTATTTAGTCATGTAGAACACCATATCAAAAGATAAATTCTAAATGTCTAAATTGATAAATTCACTTCAGGGTAAACCTAAAATTAATGTTCAAATGAGAAGATAGTGTTATAATATCAAAACAATCAATCATAAGCAAACCATTTATTGTGGCATTGTTCTCCTGCACTGCATGAAAAAGGATGCCAGGAGATGGTTTTTATTAGTAAGTTAAAAAGGTACAAGGGTCCCATGACCTTGACCACCCCCCCCCCCCCATCTTGTTCTTACAAGTGGAGGAGTTTCATTGTATATTTAACAAATCGATTAATCATCAATATGAGGAAGTGTTCACCGCCAAATCAATTCAAAAGGAAGGATGATTATCAACATGTGTTTAACTTCATTCTTCTTAAAAACCAAATTCAGGCACTAATTGAGAGAGAAAACACCCAAAAAAAAAAAAAAGCTGACAACTATGGCCATAAAACTAAAAATGTCTGATGATTTAATATAATCAAAGAGTATCAGAATAAAATTATTCATTAATTGCACTGAAAACAATGAAGACAAAAATACTAAGATTCCTTAAAATTACCCAAACAAAAAAAGAGATAAAAGATTAGGCACTCAAAGAAAGAAAGCCTATTAAATCTACAATCAAACGCTCATTATAATTTCCAAGTATATAGCACCACTCAAACAACACTGAAAACCTAATTTTCCAACACCACAACCGAAGTCCACGCACCAATAAAAATGTAGTTATTCCTCCCCCTCCATGTAGCCCACATTAAACACAATGGAGCTATCATCCAAGCAAATGAGTTACAATGAAAACTAACATCAACCGTCCACCCAGTGAATATATCCACAACATGCTACGGTAACACCCAAAGAACTCCAAGCATGGAAAAACAGAGGATCACAATCCTTTAGCAAAAACACAATGAATTAGTGAGCTGTCCACTTGTTTCACCCCTATCTTTGGACATACAACACCTATTTACCAAAGGTGTACCCCCTCATAAGATTATCACATGTATTTATTTTGCTCCACACTACAATCCAAACAAAGAAAGCCAATCTTTTGGGAGCATTGCACATAATTCACTCCTCCAAGGAAAAGCCACTACATTAGAGCATCTTAAAGCCTCATGGGAACGAATATCAAACTTATCATCCCTTAAGTCTCCAACTCAATCTATCTTGGCCCATACCTCTTAGGATATTGGGATACAAGGTATCAAAGAACAATTCAAATGATTTCTAATTCCAATCATAAGATCAAGTCAAAATTAATATCCACAAACTGTGAGGGTGTCTCCTCTTCAGCACCTCCAAACAGGAGTGAACAAAAACACCCTTCTCCACAGATAAAGAATACTATTTGGGATATAACACCTTCAAGAGTTGAGTTCCACACCAAACATTATGCCAACACCTCTGAAAACATCTCCAACAACATATTGAATAACCCACAAATCTATCCCTATCAGCCCTGACAATAATCCGAAGAATACATCCACAGCTAGCTACACTTATTGAGACACTTTTTTTAAGTAAATGAATCATTAATTAAATGCAAAAGGGATGCACCCAAGTACACGGGAAGCAAACAAGATATACCCCAGCTGTTATGAATGGAAAATTACAAAGATCAAGCATCTCAAGAAGAATCAAAAAAGGGATGCTGCCCTGACATTTGAGACACATTTCATATGGAAATGAAATCAAGAGAGGAGAATAAAAAAGGAAGAAGAGAACAGAGATGGCAATTCTTTAAGCACTCAAAAATATAACATACAGCTGCAAAAATCAAAACTTTTGCTCTTGTTGTTGCTGCCCTTGTTGTTAATGTTGCTCTTTTTATTGATCTCATCTTGAAGAGACTTTTTTGCCTTGCGCAGCCAATCTTCTAGCTTTTCCTAGAAATCACAAAATATATAAAGTCAAAAAAACAGTATATACAACCAAAACTCATAAAACACTGCAAAAAAATTAAATTAGCAGGCATGAAAATCATTATAAAATGCCAGAAAAGTTCATAGGATGACCATGCCAACCTGTGTACAATGCATCAGCAAAATATAGTGATAAATTAATATGAGTAAGCAGTATGGCACAAATTCAAGGCCCATACGATGGCAAAATGATGGAATGTTCCTTTATCTATAAATGAATATTTTATGAAAAGATATGCCAGGAAAGATGACAACATAGTATAAAGAGAGAGATGATAACAGTTGCATAATAGGCACTGGGTTTCTATACCAAGACTTGTTCATATAATTCTAATATTCAGGGTTGTGAATTTCTTACCACTATATTTTAACCAAAATGTTAAAAACACATCATTGCAATAAGTGCTGCAAGGACATAGACACATTATTCAAAATCCCACATCAAACAGAGGAAGGGTAAAAGATAAACGTTCTCATTTAAAAAGTATAACATTCCCCAAATAAAAAGACATTTAAGTTGTTACCAATAGACATTACAACTTGATCAGGTTAGGGAATCTGTTTGAGTTGAAGTGGAATTAGAGTAGTCAAAAGCTTGAGTCTTCAAACAGTAGAAGATAACAAAATGATATGGATGCAGTGCATTTAATTAAAAAAATGGCTGCAATCATACGTTATACTAGAAAACTTCCTATGGAACATAGCAGTTCAGTTTTTTACCTTGAGATAAATGGTAATCAGATGACCGGGGAGTAAGACTTCCTGATTCTGCAAGGAGTCTGAGTTGTCTGGAACAGATGTCTGATCTATAAGTGAGAAAAGTTTCTGCAGCATAAAGCTAAGGAGAAGAAACCAAATACAAATTAATCTGTGAGACAAAAGGCAGCACCATTGTGTTGGGAAAGAGAAACATAAGAGGGGAAATGGCTAACATGAGCAGATTGAACTTGTCATAATTGTTATCAAGGTGAACAAATATGTAGTCTTCAAGAACAGAATCAGCAACCTACCAAGAAAGGAAAGATGAAACCAATTAACAGAGAAAACAATTATATAGTAGTTACTCTTCAGGTTCTGCGTACAAAGTAATTTTTACCCTAATTCTATTTCAGGATAAAATAAAGTGTAACAGGAAACAAATCATGACTTACATCAGAATAACTTTTGGTTTCCAGTCCCTCCATAACAGGTTGGAAATGCTCTCCTAATTTAGCATTAACCAAGGTTAACTTATATAATTATTATTTAAAATCAATACTGAAAATGAAATATCCCATAGCAAGTACCAATATGCTCTAGACATTGAAGACGAGTGAAAAGAGACAGATCACGAACTTCATCCAGAATAATTTTTGCCCTTTCACCCATAAGCTGAGTGCCAACAGCACCCTTTTCCATCTCATCTCGCTCACTATAGCAGCACGTCAAACTCACATAAATTTCATGATCAGTCGTGTCAACAAGAGCCTGTTTATTAAAATATGCAAATCCATTAGACCAACATAACAGATATAAATAAATAAGCAATTGTGCATGATAATACAATAGGCCAACCACAAATAGAACTAAAAATACACATTGCATAAAAGTCTATCTCACGCTTAAATATAAAAATATTTTTAAAAAAAAAAATCATAAGGTTATTGCAAATATTCACTCCATACTAACTCTTCAAATTTTTTTTTCAAACTTGTTGAAGAATGTCAACAAGCTTCTCGAAAACTAATTCATTAAAAACTTTGGCATATTGGCACCCTAACTGCATAAATGTTGTGTAAAAACAATTGGGCCATTCAATAAATTTTATTTTATTGGCATAACACAAAGATTAAGAGCTGACGAGCATTTTATAATTAAGAACAAAATAGAGGAATCAAAAAGGGAAAGATACATATTAAACAATACAAGAGATAACAATTTATTTACCTCTATGAATGGAAGCATATGTCAATCTTAAATAATGGATAATTATTTGTTTATTAAACCAAGATGGATCTCACAGACATGCAAACTAACAAAAATAAATAGAAAAGAAAATTGTAGTCCGTGTTTTGGTAAATAAGAAATTGTAAAATAGAAATTAAATTTTAGGAAAAACGATAAACTAAAGGCAATTTTAAAGGCATCCCTTGAAATCTGTATCTTCTCATAAAGAGCTACCATCAAGGATTAGATCAATCCATAGGACTAACCAAAGAGAGAATGAATGTAAAAACAATTCCTGGTGGTGGATGGCAAGAAATATGAAAGAAAAATGGGGAACAGAAATGTAGCTTAAATGAAAAATAATAATAATACTAATCCATTCATCAAAAAACCAAACAAAACACTCCAAACATCAGAAACTAAAGCAGAGAGAGAGAGAGAGAGTACTACAAAAGGCCTAAGCTACATTGCCAAAGGAAAGCACTTTCACATAGCTTTTAAAATTTGAATGGATGGCTAAAATTTCTCAATATGCCCATCATATAAATGGGGAAGTTCATATTACATTTTAGCACCTTCCATAATTCTTTTTCACTCAAAAAGAACTCCCACTATAGTCTATATTTTATGTCTAGGATTGTTCCTAATAGTAAGTAGACTAGAATTACAATAAAATATTACAAAGAAATGTTTTGTATACCGTTATTGTTGTCTTTTACCACAAAGAAACAATCTCTGTCATAAGCTTTACAAGACCACTGCCAGTGGGCTAAGGATCGCCCATGTGCTAGCCCAAGCTTGATGTTAACAACACTTGGAAATATAAGTCCTTGCCCCATGAAAATTTTTTACCCTAAGAAATAGTTATGTACACATGTATAGATATCACACTTATTTATACTTAAAATCATATCCACAAAATGCATGGAGGCCAAAACCTACCCCTCACCTTGAATGCAGGTTGGGTTATAAAATAAAAATTCCCCTCCACCCCATCCATTTATAGGAAAGGTTGTAATTGGTCACCACAAAACAAGCCAAACCCCTAATCCCATGGTTCAAATGTGGCACTTTGCTGACCTAATGCTCAATTAGTATCTCCTAAAATATGTCATTATATTTGAAACTGCAACTTATAATTTAAACACACACACAAAAGAATCCAAAGTGTCATTTTTCCAAATTACAGGTCAAAAAAGTATCACTTTTCTCAAAAAATGTCATATGCAAGTGCAAGTTACAGTGGATTTTAGGTATACTAACGGAGTAGACCTCATGTGGATAGTGTCAATTTATAAAAAGAATATGTTGGTAAACCGAACTTTGCTCCATACAAAAGGTAGGAAGTTCATATTTTACAAACAGGATTAGTGTACTAATATTAGCCTAATGAGCCTGGGCTTGAAATCTTAAGTGAAAAAATGAAAAGAACTTCTTTTGCATCAACTTTGCTGAACTTAGTGACTGGTTGAATCACCATGAGAAGGGTAGTTGATATGAAGAACATGCATCTGCTTCAGCAAAAATCACATTACTTAATAACTGGAAGCGTTATTCATAAAATAGAATCATTCCACAAAATGCAAAAGGCCCAAGGATATCTGAAAGAAATTGCATGCAACAAACCCCACCTTTAGAACAACGCCTACAGGAAGCAAGTACTCCCTCCCTTGTATCCTATGAAATAAAATATAAGGACAAATTAATTAAGCACGTTCAAAATCACAAGCCAAAAAAGTTAGTTTCTTAGACCTAAGCATAGCTTTACCAAAATCCAAGTCTTGCACTTCCGTTACGAAGGTAATACAATTTGACTGATACTGAAGACTGATTTTTTCTTTCACACCTGAAATGACAAGTAAAAAGCAATCACAACCTCAAAGTGAAAATGAGTAATTAAGCAATAATTTGTGAAAGCTGACACAACAAAGGGATTTTTTGTTGGTTGACTATTAACAATAATGGGAATTCCATCCATGTCCACAAAGAAACATAACTAATATGACACTATTTCATAATCAACATAGAAAAAGGGATCTAACCATTAACATGCATATCACGGAAACTGAAATGAAACTTTGTATTTATGATACCTCAGATGACAAAACAGGCAGGCCAAATAAATAGGTAACGGTTAAAGAAGAACCAGGTACCTAAAAGCAAGAATTTTTTGATAATATGTGTACTTGAAACACTTAATGTAACAAAGATGTTCATGCAAAAAAAAAAAAAAAAACCTTTGTCATTAGTGACAATTCAATCTCAAAAGACTTGTAAATGTCCCACTTAAAATTTGGGTCCTAACTGAACTATCTAAAAACAGAGGAATGAACCAAGAGCTAAAAAGGAAAAGGAAAAACCAAAAAACAAAAGGCATTCAATCGCTCAAACTCCAAAGTTTACTAACAATCGCTAAAAAAAATAACAACCACTCTCTTGGGCAAAGCCTTCCTTTTCAAATAGCTAGGCAGGACAAAGAGAGGTCATTAAAAGTTCATTGCATTGCCTTATTGTTGTCTATTCGAGGAAAAAATTAAATGAAATGACTTTTTAGGGGGTCAGGCTGATGCAGGAAAAGAAAAGATTACAAATTTTAGTAGTCTGACACATTTGACTCTCATTCTAGAGGTATATCAATGATGTATTTTAGGCTGGGCAAAACTTAGGTATACTACATTAGGCTCTCTAATTAAATTCAAATGCATGGTTGCATTGACCAATGAAGCACAAACAGTGTAATATTTTCAAAGGACAATTAATTCAATACAGCTATGTGTTTGAATTTAATTGGGGAACCTAATGTACTGCATCCTAGGAATTGTACTTGAGTATTATCCTTTTAGGCCATGGTCAACTTTTTGTTTAAGACTTAATTGTTCTTAAATCTGTTTTCTATTTTACAATCTAATAGCCTACCTAACACATGCCTCTTAGGGGAATTCAATAGCCATTAAGTACAGCAAAGTTGATGCAAAAGAATTTGTTTTCATTGTTTTATTTTTTGAGCAAGAGCTCATGAACAGGATGACATCAAATGCATTAATTGGGGAGATCTTTCTGGTACAGTTGGCTGCAGGAATGATGATATATGTTGGAGCTGCAACGCTATTAGTTTTAAATTTTGAAGTTATTAGGCAAAGGTATACCATACATTGGTGGTATACTACGTTGGACCTATATTGCAGTTCAATAGCGCTTTATCATTTATGGCCCTTGTCCAATGTGACATTTGTTTTTAATCTCATATTAGGTCCGAGTATATGTGCTCGTCCCCCAAGTTTATTGGGTCTCTTAGTCTTAGTTTTCTTGCCAAAATATGAACAAGGATCAGAATCCAATTACTATTACTTCAAGTGAATGTCTGAACCCTGAAGTGTCACCCCTAGGGAGTGAAATGCAAAATCCTAACTACTGACTCCCAGGAACCCTAGTGTGATTACAGGCTTATAATATCTTCTTTCTTAGAAATTTTATTAGCTAAAAAGCTGGACATCAACCAGAAATTTTAGTTTCAAAGCTCTTTTTCACAGAATCAGGGTAGAATGAATGAACTTGGTGACAGGCTTAGATATCATATTTCAACCTACATAAGTGAGACTTATATATAAATAAGAATGTGAAATTATTGGACCAAAAATTTGTAAATAATTGTCACAGGTATATGCATCTACAGTTTTCTATATTGTGGTATCTTTAAAATTCTATATACAAGAATAAGCTGTCAAATTAGATTATCATATTTCAAAATTACACAAAATAAATCCATATTTAAATCCTCAGTTATCCTTCTAAATCTGCATGAGATATCTGATAGGAACATAAAAATTAGATATGTAAATATGACAAGAAGATACTCTACTGGCATAGTATGAAGAGAGGACCTTATGACAACTGCTTTATCGGTATATCCTTCTCTGCGATCACTAAATGAATTCCGCACCATACTCATTGGCTGGATCAAAAACAGCTTACTTCAGCTATGCAACATTTATTAGTAAGGAGGAAAATTTTTTAAAATAAAAATAAAAAAGAGAAAAAGATTACGTCAAAAAAAGTACTGATTCACTTCAAAAACTATCCTTGATGCATCAAAAATTTCAATATTAACCAAACATAAAATAACATAAATTAAGCAACTAACTAGTTGGGAAATTGTTTGGGTGGTCGTGTATTTGGGGTTTTACAATGTATTTCCGTTTTTGATTTCGTGTAACTTGTTTCTGTTTCTGTTTGATTTGTTTGTATTTGTTTCTAGTACAATATGTTCATCATCATGAACATGATGTACTTTTTTAATGAAAATATCTATTACCTATCAAAAACAAAAAACAAAAAAAAAGCAACTAACTAGCTCAAGTTTTTTTTTAGATCTTCCCGATATTACAATAAATCCAAGCTCAAGCCATAATATAAGGTTGAACACCTTCACCCACTTGACTATCACAAAAGATATGCAAAAGACATAAGGGCTCACTTACATAATTCCGCTTTGGCAATATTAAGAGTCGAACCACTCTTTCAAGACCATTCAAGATGAAGTATCTACAGAAACAATAAAAAAAAAAAAAAAAACCTTTGTCATTAGTGACAATTCAATCTCAAAAGACTTGTAAATGTCCCACTTAAAATTTGGGTCCTAACTGAACTATCTAAAAACAGAGGAATGAACCAAGAGCTAAAAAGGAAAAGGAAAAACCAAAAAACAAAAGGCATTCAATCGCTCAAACTCCAAAGTTTACTAACAATCGCTAAAAAAAATAACAACCACTCTCTTGGGCAAAGCCTTCCTTTTCAAATAGCTAGGCAGGACAAAGAGAGGTCATTAAAAGTTCATTGCATTGCCTTATTGTTGTCTATTCGAGGAAAAAATTAAATGAAATGACTTTTTAGGGGGTCAGGCTGATGCAGGAAAAGAAAAGATTACAAATTTTAGTAGTCTGACACATTTGACTCTCATTCTAGAGGTATATCAATGATGTATTTTAGGCTGGGCAAAACTTAGGTATACTACATTAGGCTCTCTAATTAAATTCAAATGCATGGTTGCATTGACCAATGAAGCACAAACAGTGTAATATTTTCAAAGGACAATTAATTCAATACAGCTATGTGTTTGAATTTAATTGGGGAACCTAATGTACTGCATCCTAGGAATTGTACTTGAGTATTATCCTTTTAGGCCATGGTCAACTTTTTGTTTAAGACTTAATTGTTCTTAAATCTGTTTTCTATTTTACAATCTAATTGCCTACCTAACACATGCCTCTTAGGGGGATTCAATAGCCATTAGTACAGCAAAGTTGATGCAAAATAATTTGTTTTCATTGTTTTATTTTTTGAGCAAGAGCTCATGAACAGGATGACATCAAATGCATTAATTGGGGAGATCTTTCTGGTACAGTTGGCTGCAGGAATGATGATATATGTTGGAGCTGCAACGCTATTAGTTTTAAATTTTGAAGTTATTAGGCAAAGGTATACCATACATTGGTGGTATACTACGTTGGACCTATATTGCAGTTCAATAGCGCTTTATCATTTATGGCCCTTGTCCAATGTGACATTTGTTTTTAATCTCATATTAGGTCCGAGTATATGTGCTCGTCCCCCAAGTTTATTGGGTCTCTTAGTCTTAGTTTTCTTGCCAAAATATGAACAAGGATCAGAATCCAATTACTATTACTTCAAGTGAATGTCTGAACCCTGAAGTGTCACCCCTAGGGAGTGAAATGCAAAATCCTAACTACTGACTCCCAGGAACCCTAGTGTGATTACAGGCTTATAATATCTTCTTTCTTAGAAATTTTATTAGCTAAAAAGCTGGACATCAACCAGAAATTTTAGTTTCAAAGCTCTTTTTCACAGAATCAGGGTAGAATGAATGAACTTGGTGACAGGCTTAGATATCATATTTCAACCTACATAAGTGAGACTTATATATAAATAAGAATGTGAAATTATTGAACCAAAAATTTGTAAATAATTGTCAAAGGTATATGCATCTACAGTTTTCTATATTGTGGTATCTTTAAAATTCTATTTACAAGAATAAGCTGTCAAATTAGATTATCATATTTCAAAATTACACAGAATAAATCCATATTTAAATCCTCAGTTATCCTTCTAAATCTGCATGAGATATCTGATAGGAACATAAAAATTAGATATGTAAATATGACAAGAAGATACTCTACTGGCATAGTATGAAGAGAGGACCTTATGACAACTGCTTTATCAGTATATCCTTCTCTGCGATCACTAAATGAATTCCGCACCATACTCATCGGCTGGATCAAAAACAGCTTACTTCAGCTATGCAACATTTATTAGTAAGGAGGAAAATTTTTAAAAATAAAAATAAAAAAGAGAAAAAGATTACATCAAAAAAAGTACTGATTCACTTCAAAAACTATCCTTGATGCATCAAAAATTTCAATATTAACCAAACATAAAATAACATAAATTAAGCAACTAACTAGTTGGGAAATTGTTTGGGTGGTCTCGTATTTGGGGTTTTACAATGTATTTCCGTTTTTGATTTCATGTAACTTGTTTCTGTTTCTGTTTGATTTGTTTGTATTTGTTTCTAGTACAATATGTTCATCATCATGAACATGATGTACTTTTTTAATGAAAATATCTATTACCTATCAAAAACAAAAAACAAAAAAAAAGCAACTAACTAGCTCAAGTTTTTTTTTAGATCTTCCCGATATTACAATAAATCCAAGCTCAAGCCATAATATAAGGTTGAACACCTTCACCCACTTGACTATCACAAAAGATATGCAAAAGACATAAGGGCTCACTTACATAATTCCGCTTTGGCAATATTAAGAGTCGAACCACTCTTTCAAGACCATTCAAGATGAAGTATCTACAGAAACAATGAAAAATTAGGGGGGGAAGAAATTTAATGAACTAGGAATTATATTCAGATTAAACAAAAAAAACTATAAAAATATTATTAATTTTTTTTTTTTAAAACACTGATAAATATCTTTAATAAACTCTCCTCCCAGAAGAACATAGTTGAGAAAAATGCGACAGTAAATAATACTTGAATCTTTTTTTTTAAGAGTTTCAATTTATGGTGTCCGCTTCTGATGATTGTGCTCTTTACCATCAAATCAAGACATCAATCGGCTTTTGGTATAGGCGGGGATTGATACTTGAATCTTAAAAGACCACAATAAGCAGATTTCAAGCTTTTATCACATTTATAATGGTAATGAAATCTCCAGCACAATTGTAGAAACACTTAACTTATTTGCATTCACTATGTTAGTTAGCAAATTCTACTCTTTTGATTGACAATATGATGCAACTATATACTAATATACATCTAAGTTTCATAAGCAAGATAATGCAACCATATTCTCATTAGTTTCATAAGCAGGATAATGCATTCACTATGTTTTTATTAGTTTGAAGGACATCACAATACTTACCCACCCATTTCTGATGGTTCTTCTTTGCAAGAGACCAGTTTCTGGGGATCAGCACCTCTCAAATGACAATGCTTTGACTGCATATAATACATTCATGAAACACCAGAATGGAAAAAAGAAGAAGACGATAATTTAGGTGATTCCACCATATAAAATACAGTATGGCTTAATTTAAATAACAAGCAACCAATTTATGTGTTGTTATCTTTATTGAGCACCGAAAGCATAGGCATTCAAAATGTAAGGTCATGTGTATGCATAACTATATTCAACAATGTGTATTGAACCCTGCATATACACTCATACCAACATCTGAATAGGATAACAAGATACAGGTTAGATCACAACAAACAAATAGTACTAAAGAGATCAAAAAATCAAAATAATTTCTCTTTTTGTTCGGTGAATTTTTTTTTTTTTTTAATTACTAACTTCATAGGTGGATGAATTAAATTCTAGAAACTTACTTTTAAACATTATGATACTAAACCTAAAATAAAAATAAAAAGGGCAAATTACAATTTACCAACTTGTGATTTGGTCGAAATTTAAGTTGTGTATTTGTGGTTTGAAATTTGACACTTTATTCACTTGAAGTTAGCTCAATTAGATTTATATAACTCACACCTATTAAAAATATGTAATTTTGCTCCACATTTATATCTATTTCCTCCAAAAACACAAAAGACATAAAAATACAAGATCAAATAAGATAAAAAAAAAACTATCATTCGAAACACTTGCATCATAAATTTTAAAACCACAGGTAAGTAATTTAAATTTTAGTCAAACCTTAAGTTGGTAAAATGTCAAATTTTAAATTACAAGTAGACAACTTAAATTTTAGTTAAACCTCATTTTATAATTCTATCTATTTTTATTTTATTTTATATAAATAAAAATTTACTCTAGTTAATTAAAGTGTATATGTGTGAACCTCCAAGATATATCTCAAATTGAACATAGAAAAAAAGAAGAAGGTAATTTGTATTAAAAAGAAAAAGAAAAAAAGAAGGTTTGGACCGGGTGGGTGAATGCCATGACATAAAAGCCCAAGTCACACAAAAAGCCCAAACCATACCCGAACCCTAAAACCCCTCTCTCTCTCTCTCACAAAAACCTTTTCTGTTTCGTTTTGTCACTCAAAAACCTCTTCAAAACCCAACTAACAGCTCCCTCCATCCTCTCTCTCCAAACCATCACATTCAGACCACACCTGCGTTTTCATTCAATACAGACAGAGAGAGAGAGCGAGCAAAAAAAAAGCAAAAGCAAAAGATGTCACAACACAAAGCAAGAAAAGCAAGAAGACGGGAAGCCGCCCTTTGTTCCCCAGTATTTCGGAATACAGCAGCCGAAGCGGAACGTGAAGCCGAGGCCGACGCCGGCCCGGAGGACCTGGAGCCGCTGCGGGAGCTGTTCCGCCACCAAATCGAGTCGTTCGACTACATGGCGGACGCGGGTCTCTCGATCCTCTTCGACAGCATCAAGCCCGTCCAGATTCACGACTCCTTCTCCAACCGCACCCTCAAGATCTCCTTCGAGAACCCCAAGCTGTTCCCTCCGATGAAGGACCGGTCGTCGTCCTCGGTCTCGCTCGTCCTCTTCCAAGTCCACGTTCCGCGAGTTCCTGTACCCTTACGAATGCAGGCAGTTCAAGAGCTCGTACACCGGGGCGCTGATGGCGGAGGTTTGCTTTCAGTACGACGACGGACCTGTCATCAGAGAGCGGTTCAATTTCGGACAGTTTCCGATCATGCTTAAGGTTCGTGCGTGCTCTGCTTCGTTTCGTTTCGTTTCGGGTTTTGTAAAATTTCGTGACATAAATTTTCTTGCTATGTGTATGTATGTATGTATGTTCATCATTACTAGGTTCATGCTCTGAGTGCTTTTGTTTGTATTTTTATGGATTAGTTGAAGAACTATGTGTCTATATGCTTGTTGATCACTAAAGACTCTACATTTTGGACTAGTTTGAGAGAGTTTGGATAGCCACAATACCCAAGTTTTTTTTTTTTTTGGATAGATTAGAAAAAAATTGATTGAAAAAAAGACTACTTCATGCAATAAAGACCATGAAGCAGCGGACCATGGATTTGAGTCTTCAAGCCTGATACCGATCAAATAAAGTTTGGTACGTGTGTTTCACTCCCTCTGTATACACCACATTGAACATAAAGGTGTCAAGTTCCATATAGTGGAAAAATGTTTTCCCAACCAGTTCCATGAAGCAGTGGAACATAGATTTGTTTTGTTTCGTTTCGGGTTCTGTAAAAGTCATGACATAAGTTTTGTTGCTTGTTTGGTTTTTTTTATATGGATTAGTTATGAACAATAAATGTGTATGTTTATTTATCACAAAAGACTCTAAATTTTGATTTGTTCATGTGCTTTTGTTTTTATTTATTTATTTATGGATTAGTTAAAAACTATGTGTCCATGCTTATTTATCACCAAAGACTAAATTTGATAAAATGGACTAGTTTGAGAGAGTTTGAATCCCCGCAATACACGTGTTCCTTTTTTTTGTTTGACTACCTTATGCAAAAAGACCATGAAGCAATGACAATGGATGTGAGTCCCCAAGCCTGATAACAATCAAATAAAGTTCCTATTAATGAAGCAAGGAGCCGTCCTCCCAAGCTCTCCACATCCCCAAATGTACGCCTGTTCCTCTCCCTCCATATACACCACATAAAACATAAAGGTGTCAAGTTCCACATAGTGGATTGAAGTTCCACATAGTGGATTGATATTTCCCCAGTCAGTTTCTCCATTCTATCAAAAGATCAATGATCAATAACTCTCTTAGGCATCACCCGTGCAACTCGAAATGATCTTAAAGCAAAGCTCCACGACTGGTGGGCCCTCCCACAATGGATCAAACGATAGTTCACTGATTCCCCATTACACGGGCACATACAACACTAATCTACTATAGACCTCTTCTCCTTAATTTGTATGAAATGAGCATCTTTCCCTGTGCCACTTTCAAATCAAAAAAGGAAACTCTTTGAGAGGTCTTGACCCCCCAAGTACCTAGAGGCAGAGGAAGACCCCTTCAACACACCATAAAAGAATGAATCTCAAAAGTCCCCACTCTTCCTCAACTTCCGCCTCATTCAATCCCCACCATCAGTAGGAGGGACGTGAGACTCCTAAAGATGGATGAAAGCTGCCACCGATTCCATCTCCCCATTATTAAAGTCACAATGGAACTGCACATCCCAACTTCTCCTCCCCCCCCTGCTGCCTCATCAATAAAGACTCAACAGAAGCCTCCCGATCAGTAGCATTCTCATACAAGATTGGAAAAGACTCTAAGAGGATGGTCGCTGACTCGCTACACCAGCAGTCATGCCAAAACTGAACCCAATTCCCCTGACCAGCTTCATATCGGACATATTTTGATCAGTACTTGCTTATTATACATGCTTAAGGTTTGTGCTCTGTGTTTCGTTCCGGTTTTATAGAATTCATCACAATTTGTGGTTTTGTTTTGATTAGTTAATTTTGAGTGCTTGTTTGTTTATTCTGGTTTAGTTAAGAACTATATGTCTATGCTCATTTATCACAAAATGTGATATATTGCATGAATTTACATAGTGATTATAGTTAAATATAACGGAAAGTTACAAACACTAGCTTCAAGGGAACCAATGCCTTCAAGTTTGATAAAATGGACACAAGTGTTTTCACATAATTAAAGTGCATATAACTTTATTAATTCAAGGCTAGAAATTGGGTATCACTAGTCTATAACACTACAACAATCAAGTCCTAAGAAGTAGCAGCAAATGGTGGAACAAACAACCAAAACAAGTGCACTAAACACACGTTTCTACAAATTTAAACTGACTAATAAATAAAAGTAATGCTTGCACATAACAAGTGTGCCCTAGGCTTTGGTGCTCATTCATTGTGGGTTTGCTAGTGCACTTTTTTCTATATGTTAGTGGCTGTTGAGCAACTTTAGGTTGGCCCATCAGATGGGTATTTCTGGTAGGGAAGGGGTATGGGTTGAGTTGTTACCTATCAAAAAAAAAAGGGGTATGGGTTGAGTTGAAGTAATATTTGGAGAATTAGAACTAAGTTTGTGATTCAAAGAACTCATGAGTGAATATATATATATATATATATATATATATATATACGGTGTAACTGCACAAAACGGTGTAACTTAAGAACCCAACTCATAGGGGGCATATGACAATTAGTATATTACTTAATTTAGGCATATTTATTTATTAAGCATATGTTATGTTTATTTTAAGGTTTTAAAATAAATTAAAAGTATCAAAATCTTTAAAAATGTATCTAAAATTGAAGAAATTATTTATTTAATTTTTATCCTTCTCAACATATTGAGGATACACATGCAGGAGTGTCCCGTGCATGTTTGCGTCCAACATGTGAGCATGTGATTGACATGGATATGCCGTATTTTTTGGAATGTCTGTGCTTAAGTATACAAGAGATGCACCAACAACTATTGTGTAAAATTACACAGATTTATCATTTCAAATGAATTAGAAAAGGAAAGTTGTCATGAAGTGATACCCATTCATATAAGGATCTAAGGAATATGAACTTCAATTCTGACACTAATGTTTCATGACCCTTGATGTACATTGAGGGTTTCTGTCATTCCAAATACACCACATATGGAAATGATGAATTGCATTCCAAATGCCTATGCCATGATGCCTTCCAAAACAGCCTTGCCAACAAGCTAGTAAATCAATCTCACCGCTAGGCATTAGGCATCACAATGATGTCACTTCCTAAGATTATCCATGGTGAGGATTCTTCCAAAAGCTGTTTTCCAAGCAAAAATGGCACTCTAGGTGGAGCCTTGGGCTTCCAAATACTCCATGGGAAAGACAAACTGTAACAAAAGAAGCCTTACAAAGCTTTATCCAGACCCTGGAATTTCTTGGTCCTCATTGGATTTTAGTACTATATAAAAAGACTTGACTTCAAACACACTAAATTTGAATGGCTTCCAACACAATGTTGTTCTCTACATTTCTTCTTACTCTGGAGGAGTACAATAAATAATTTTTTATATAAGAAATATTTCATTGATTTTTTTTTTTTTTTTTTTTTTGATTTGGAACATGATATTTTTTTTGTTTGGGGTTCATTAAGCTATGCCAAAAGGTGTTATGTATCTGTTAGCTAGTTGGAAAGGCAACTTTAGTGGGTAGTAATAGTAGGATTTGGAGTATGATTCCCCGTTGCCTCATGCAGGGCATTTGGCGGGAACGGAATGCTTGGACACTTGAGGGTTATGAAAGATTGGTTCATGACCTGAATTTATCATTCCTCAAGACTTTGTTTGTGTGGATACATGCTTCGGGTTTGTTTGAGTGGTAATCAAGTGTTCTTTTGTCGTATCTTTCCTCTACTTCATTTACTCAAACTCATGTATCTACCCTTGCTTACTGTTATTTATTTTCCTTAGAGGGGTGTTTATTCATTTTTGAATGTTCTTTTATGTAAATTTGTCTTTATAATATGTTGCAATGATTTTTGTTTCATTTATGCAATAATTCAATTTTTTTAATGTGGAAATTTGTGAAGCAGCATTAAATAGTAAGGTAATTTTTAGGATCCTTAATTTAAAAGTTTGAAATTTTGAATTTAAAATAAAAAGTTATAATTTAAATTGAAGAAGAGAAAGGAAAAGGCTTAAAATTTAGGAACTTTTTAAAAAATAGTAAATTATTCTTTTAACCAGTTTGTGTTTTTAAATTTAAAATTATTTAACTAAAATATAGGAGTATTTTAGAGAGTTTAAATTTTGTGTGAGGATATTTTAGTACACAAAATGATGAAACCGAAATAGAGAATCCTGTTATTAATAGTATGGAAAAAAAATTTCGATTGTTTCAATGGAAAATAATGATGCAAAGAAAATCAGTAGGTTGAATGCTCCGGACTTCAATGGACTATTGATTGCTTGGGGTAAACCAGCCAAGAACCCTCCAATGCTTAAGTTAGTTATTCTCTCTAGAACTCAAGGATTCAAACTTTAGGAGTAGCGGAAACTTACCTTCATTTGATGTGGATGAGTCCTTATATAGTAAGTTTTAGAGTGGTTACTTGTTTAGTAACTTCCACACAATTAGAGTAGTTACTCGTTTAGTAACTTCCTCAACATGTGTGGAAGTTGGAAGGTTCAAACTTAACTTTCACAATTGCTGTAGAAGTTAGAACGTTCAATCTTATTTTCTACAACTGTCATTAGAAGTTAAGTACTTAGTGGGAAGTTATAGCAATGAATAAAGATTTGCTCATACTTCAAAATAGTAGAACATGGTCCGAATTACAAGCTTTTGTACATAAATCCATTTTCGAAAATTTTCTAAGTGTTGAGTGGTCTCCCAGGTGTTTTCTTGATGGACGACCTATATGTCTACGGACGACCTCCTAACACTGGATGACCTTTTTATGTTGGGCTAATCTTCCTGGCTCTAGACAACTCTATGGACGAATTGAAGATGGTCCGATTTTTGGTTCACCATTAGAAAACATTATGTGAAAATAGTTTATTTGTATTTTTCTATATTTTGTAATATTAAAAAAAAAATTGTCAAAGTAAAATTATTCCTTAACCTTCCAGATTTAACTTGGCATGAGATAGAATTTTATTTTACCAACATTTTTCTGGAAAATAACTCTTTCCACGCAAAGCTATCTAATGCAAAGTTAAATAAGAGAAATCAAAAGATAATTTTTCAACTCATTTTAAGGTTCCTACCAAACATAGGAAAATAAGACATTTTTCTATAAAAATGGTTTTTAGAAAATGTTAATCTCGAAACAAACAACGTTCATAGAAAACAAATTTGTGTCTCTATCCCAAGTCAAGCTAAATAGAGAACATCATAAGATAGTTTTATTTTGACTTAAAAAAAAAATTATTTATACTACCAAATACACGAAAATGAAGAAGGTTATATCCATACAAGATTTATGATCGAAACAAACAAAGCGTTATAATTCAATTCATTATAATAACTTCACTTTCATTTGATTCATTTTTCTAAATGTCAATTCTTCGGGTTGTTAAGGGCACAATTCTAATGAAGAACAAAGGGAGGGCTAAAAAAATGAAATTTTAAAAGCTTACGTAACAATAGTAAATAAGCAAAGAAAAATCCAAAGACATTCATTTTATATATGTTATAATTCTCCAAGTCTTGCAATATACAAGAAATGATAAAAATATTTATAAGTGATATCAGTTTAATTGAAAGGTCAAATTTTAGATAAAAAAAATTTCATCGTATAATTATAATTTGTTGAAAAAAATATCAAACCTAATTTAATGAATTTGTGTAGTGTTTTAATGCTTTATAGAAAAGAAGGTGAGGTTTTCTTAATTTTAATTTAATTTTTTTGACCACCACACACCTTTGGTGCGGTAGTCATTCCACAAGTATAAGTACTTTTGGGGTGTGGGTGCAAGAATTGGGATTCAAGTCTCTAGGTGGGAGCTTCACACACATATACACTTAGATTAGGCTAGAGTATAAATTCTATCTTACATAAAAAAAAAATTTAAAAAAAAAAAATTTGGAAGAAGGTTTGATTAATTTATATTAATATATTCTAAAATTATCGAGGACGACGACCGGTCCTTCATCGGAGGGAACAGCTTGGGGTTCTCGAAGGAGATCTTGAGGGTGCGGTTGGAGAAGGAGTCGTGAATCTGGACGGGCTTGATGCTGTCGAAGAGGATCGAGAGACCCGCGTCCGCCATGTAGTCGAACGACTCGATTTGGTGGCGGAACAGCTCCCGCAGCGGCTCCAGGTCCTCCGGAGCCGGCGTCGGCCTCGGCTTCACGTTCCGTTTCGGCTGCTGTATTCCGAAATACTGGGGATTAAAGGGTGGCTTCCCGTCTTCTTGCTTTTCTTGCTTTTGTTGTGACATCTTTTGCTTTTGCTTTTTGGTTTTTGCTCTCTCTCTCTCTCTCTCTCTGTCTGTATTGAATGAAAACGCAGGTGTGGTCTGAATGTGATGGTTTTGGAGAGAGAGGATGGAGGGAGCTGTTAGTTGGGGTTTTGAAGAGGTTTTTGAATGACAAAACGAAACAGAAAAGGTTTTTGTGAGAGAGAGAGAGAGGGGTTTTAGGGTTCGGGTATGGTTTGGGCTTTTTGTGTGACTTGGGCTTTTTATGTCATGGCATCCACCCACCCGGTCCAAACCTTCTTTTTCTTTTTTTTTTAAATACAAATTTACCTTCTTCTTTTTTTCTATGTTCAATTTGAGATATATCTTGGAGATTCATACATATATACTTCAATTAGATTAGAGTAAAATTTTTATTTTATATAAAATAAAATAAAATATATAGAATTATAAAATGAGGTTTAACTAAAATTTAAGTTGCGTATTTGTAATTTAAAATTTGACATTTTACCAACTTGAGGTTTGACTAAAATTTAAATTACTTACTTGTAGTTTGAAATTTTATGATGCAAGTGTTTCGAATGATAGTTTTTTTTTATCTTATTTGATCTTGTATTTTTATGTCTTTTGTGTTTTTGGAGGAAATAGATATAAATGTAGAGCAAAATTACATATTTTTAATAGGTGTGAGTTATATAAATCTAATTGAGCTAACCTCAAGTGAGTAAAGTGTCAAATTTCAAACCACAAATATACAACTTAAATTTCGACCAAATCACAGGTGGGTAAATTGTAATTTGCCATTTTTATTTTTTATTTTAGGTTTAGTATCATAATGTTTAAAAGTAAGAAATAGTAAGGTAATTTTTAGGATCTTTTAAAAGTTTGAAATTTTGAATTTAAAATAAAAATTTATAATTTAAATTGAAGAAGAGAAAGGAAAAGGCTTAAAATTTATGAACTTTTTTAAAAAAATAGTAAATTATTCTTTTAACCAGTTTGTGTTTTTAAATTTAAAATTATTTAACTGAAATATAGGAGTATTTTAGAGAGTTTAAATTTTGTGTGAGGATATTTTAGTATACAAAATGATGAAACCCAAATAGAGAATCCTGTTACTAATAGTATGGAAAAAAAATTTCGATTGTTTCAATGGAAAATGATGATGCAAAGAAAATCAATAAGCTGAATGTTCCAGATTTCAATGGACTATTGATTGCTTGGGGTAAACCGGCCAAGAACTCTCCAATGCTTAAGTTAGTTTTTCTCTCTAGAACTCAAGGATTCCAACTTTAGGAGTAGCGGAAACATACCTTCATTTGATATAGATGAGTCCTTATATAGTGAGCTTTAGAGTGGTTACTTGTTTAGTAACTTCCTCAACATGTGTGGAAGTTGGAAGGTTCAGACTTAACTTCCACAATTGCTGTAGAAGTTAGAACATTCAATCTTATCTTCTACAACTATCATTAAAAGTTAAGTACTTAGTGGGAAGTTATAGCGATGAATAAAGATTTGCTCATACTTCAAAATAGTAGAACATGGTCCGAATTACAAGCTTTTGTACATAAATCCATTTTCGAAAAATTTCTAAGTGTTGAGCGGTCTTCCAGGTGTTTTCTTGATGGACGACCTATATGCCCACGGACGACCTCCTAACACTGGACGACCTTTTTATGTTGGGCTAATCTTCCTGGCTCTGGACAACTCTATGGACGAATTGGAGATGGTCCGATTTTTGGTTCACCATTAGAAAACATTGTGTGAAAATAGTTTATTTGTATTTTTCTGTATTTTGTAATATAAAAATAATAATAATAATTGTCAAAGTAAAAGTATTCCTTAACCTTCCAGATTTAACTTGGCATGAGATAGAATTTTTTTTTTACCAACATTTTTCTGGAAAATAACTCTATCCATGCAAAGCTATCTAATGCAAAGTTAAATAAGGAAAATCAAAAGATAATTTTCCAACTCATTTTAAGGTTCCTACCAAACATAGGAAAATAAGACATTTTTCTATAAAAATGGTTTGTAGAAAATGGTTTTTAGAAAATGTTAATCTCAAAACAAACAACGTTCATAGAAAACAACTTTGTGTCTCTATCCCAAGTCAAGCTAAATAGAGAACATCATAAGATAGTTTTATTTTGACTTAAAAAAAAAATTATTTATACTACCAAATACATGAAAACGAAGAAGATTATATCCATACAAGATTTATGATCGAAACAAACGAAGCGTTATATATAATTCAATTCATTATAATAACTTCACTTTGATTTGATTCATTTTTCTAAATGTCAATTCTTCAAGTTGTTAAGGGCACAATTCTAATGAAGAACAAAGGGAGGGCTAAAAAAATGAAATTTTAAAAGCTTACGTAACAATAGTAAATAAGCAAAGAAAAATCCAAAGACATTCATTTTATATACGTTATAATTCTCCAAGTCTTGCAATATACAAGAAATGATAAAAATATTTATAAGTGATATCAGTTTAATTGAAAGGTCAAATTTTAGATAAAAAAAATTTCCTCGTATAATTATAATTTGTTTAAAAAAAATATCAAACCTAATTTAATGAATTTGTGTAGAGCTTTAATGCTTTATAGAAAAGAAGGTGAGGTTTTCTTAATTTTAATTTAATTTTTTTGATCACCATGCACCT
Source organism: Quercus suber (assembly GCF_002906115.3). Taxonomy (NCBI): domain Eukaryota; kingdom Viridiplantae; phylum Streptophyta; class Magnoliopsida; order Fagales; family Fagaceae; genus Quercus; species Quercus suber. The sequence continues at coordinate 467,917 of NW_027069712.1, forward strand.
TTGATGTGGTAGTCACTCTACAAGTATAAGTGCTTGTGGGGTGTAGGTGCAAGAACTCAAGTTCAAGTCTCTAGGTGGGAACTTCACACACATATACACTTAGATTAGGCTAGAATATAAATTCTATCTTACATAAAAAAAAATTTTAAAAAAAAATTTGGAAGAAGGTTTGATTAATTTATATTAATATTTTCCAAAATTATAAGTAATACTAAAAAGAAAAAAGAAAAAATACAATTATAACGATAATTTGGACAAATGTGAGATTTCAAAATTTATGCCACAACTTTAAAATAAGTCAACAATGTCAAAATATATATATTGGTATGAAATTTTCAAATGGTTCTATAAGAAAATAAAAACAAAAAAAAATTGTTTTGTTTATGTCACCTTGATATATTTCAAGTGAATTCATCCTTATGCCTCTTTGTTAGAAACACTAGGAGGTCTAAAATTTATATTAAAATTTAAAAATCCTTGTTGGATTTGAAATTTCTTAATTCTAAATTTATAAATTTATTATTTGGGTATGTTTTACACCTATGACTATTTGAAATTATAAAATATGAAATCTATTGAGGTATGCCTAAAAATATCTAAACTATGAAGTTAGATGTTATTTTAAATCAAAATATTTCAAAGTTTAAGATCTTTGATGGATTTGGTTAAATCCAAATCTTTGATCTTTTTAAAAACTACCCAAAAAAAGGTATTTGAATTTTAATCATCCTAATTCAAATCCACTTGCCAAAATCTTGCCACCTGAACACACCATCATTGGAACGTTTTTTGTTTTTGACAACCCTATCCAAATCAATCAATCTATTTTAAGCGACATCCATCATATTATTCATCATTTTTCGGGGTATCTCATGGGCAATGAATGAAAGTTAGTAAAAAATTTGGGACACCACTCCTTTATATTATAAGATAACAAAACTACTAATATTTTATGAGAGGAAAAAGAAGACTCGTACTTACACACTACACACACACAAAATAAAACACTCATATACATATTCATTTACTTTTTTTTTTCTTGGTAAATTGAAATGAATTGTGATATCAACTCTATAATAACTACTTGTATTTAGCTTAGCACACTAATTAAATTTGTTATTTTTTTAAAAGAATCCATTAATTTTTTATATAGACCGAGTACAAATTCCAAATCTCATGTCCGTTAACAATAAACTTTTCGAGTCAAACTATTTCATAATCACCTCTTATTTTACTAAAATTTAAATAAACTAGTTGTAATAAATAATTATTTTAATTAAATTATTTGTAAATGAAATCTAGTATTTCTTTTTTCACAAACTCTATTGTTTAAAATTTTTTATTTCATAATAATGTGTATCAACCATAGACATGATAAATATTAACATTAACATCCACACACAAAGAAAATTATTTATTCATTTATTTATTTTTAAATACCTAAGTCCGACCATATACCAACAACACTTGTAGACCCCAGAGATACATCAACACAATCGTACGGTCAAAAACTAACTGACACACTTCCACCGCCACACCCCAAAAAAAAAAAAGAACCAAACACAGAAACCAACGGCCAAGATCACATCAAACCTCGTATCTTTTATAAAATATCTTAAAGCCCGCGCCAGCGTAACCACCCACTGAATGCGCAACACGTGTCCTCACTTCCCACAAAAACCAGTTACAACAACAAAAGAGCGAGAGAGAGTAGTTTTATAGTTTAAAGTACTACGTTTCTGACTGACGTTGCGTGGGCCCCAATCTATTCACCAATACACACTTTCCTTATATAACCAATTCCACTACCTATTATATAAAAAAACACTATAAAAAAAAAAACAACTAAAAAAAAAAAAAAAAAAAAAACTTCTTATTAGCTCAACTTACTCTTTTCTCTTCTCGCTCTCATTCTCTCTCTCTTCCTCAAAGAGAACAGGTTTTCTTTCTCTCTCTCTCTCTCTCTCTAAATTTTTTTTTTTTAATGATTCTTTGTGTGTATATTTATATATATGTATATATTGTGTATATATACTTGTGTATGTGTGTATATATGTGTGTGTGTGTGTGAGATTAATAAAGTTTAAATTTTTGTGAAAAATGATTGTGGTGTGTGAAGGTGGGAATTTGTAGAGAAAGATCTGATGTACTTGCCGGTGGATCTCAACTATACACAAGATCATGATGGCCCTTGAAACCAAAGGTACCAAATTTTTTGTTTGTTGAATTAATTTTTGTTTTTTGATCTGACGGTTACTGCTCTGAATTCTCCTTGTGTCAGTGTAATTCTGGCTCTTTTATTGGTTTGATTCTGTTATTGTATGGTTGTGTGTTGAATGAAACTCTTAATGAATGAAAGATGAAATTTTTATTTTGAGAATTAGTGTTTGTTTGAGGAAAAGGAGGGATTGGTGTCAGTGGCAGTGTTGGGATAAGGATAATTGTTAGTAGTGAGTGATTGGTGGGGATCTGGGAAATAATTGTGATGTGGGTTTTGAATTTCGAGGTGTTTTGAGTAAATTAAAGTCGTTTTCAGGTTTAAATTTGCAACTAACAAGGTAGTGGTTGAGCGTGTGAATTTACATGTGGGAGGTGTATGATAGAAAGTTTCATTCTTGGTTATCTTTTTGTTTCTAGAATGTGAAATTAGAGCTGAGAATCAAACCCAATTGACCAGTTGAGCCGGGGTGTATGTCATGGCTGGGGAAATTCTGAAGCCGAGCATTCTATCAAACAGTTTGGTTTTGTGAAACCTATCAACAACTTTTAGCTTAGATATTCTTAAGAAGCCTTTTGTTTCATGTTTTCCCCTTGGCATTTGTATAATGGATATTTGTAATTGTAGTGGAGAGATGGTGTCTTAAAATCGTAATGTGATTGAATATCCTTAGTTGAACAATGAACTTGAAGTGTAAATGAATTAAGGTGTCAATGAAGTTTTCTGTATTTGTCTTAGACTTGCTTCAATGAAGTTCTTAGTAGATCCTAATCCAAGTTAGAATTTCCTTGGGCAGTCTGAATGTTTGCTTGAGACAAAAACATAGTTTTGTAGTGCAATTTATATCTACATATACAGCCGTGATAGCTACTCTACTGCATGTGGTAGCAGGTGATATAAGTTTGATTTTGAAGATATTAACTTAGTGTGTTAATTTCCTACAATTACTCATATTGACCTGCTTTGAGTTCTCAAGCAAACAAAAGGGTCACTTTAGGTGGTTTTGGTACTCTTACCAATTTCGGTTGAGGTTCCTCTTAGCGTATGGTCCGATGGTGCCTTGTTTCTTCTGTTTGTGCTTTTCTTAACATAATGTTTTGAGGGTCTTTATTTCTCTTTTTCTCTGTGTATAAGGTTGCGTGACTTTTCATTTTAATCCTTCCCATATATATACTCTTCTTTAGTTGATTGAAAGCACATATTTAGCAAAAAATAAAATTAAAAATAGCAAGAAAAAAAGTGGACCCTGCTCTGTCATTTTTGTCCTTAGCAATCCAGCCAGATGATTTTGCTTTGATGAGTTTAAGTTATAAAAAATAAAATAAAATAAAATAAAAATAAACAAAGGAAGAAGAAGACGACGACGTTGATTTGTTGAATTTAATTTAGTTGATTGACCAATCCAGTCTGTGTCAAAATTTGAGCGAGAAATTCCTTTTGGAGCTTTCTTGAGAATTTCCATAAAAAACATTTGCTTTATAGATTACTTTTACCTTTTTTTAAAATTAAAAAAAAAAAAGTTTTCTTGCATGTTTTTTCTTTTGTTTGATTATAAATTTATTGATGAAGATGAGGGGTGGGGTTGTGTATCTGTGGTTTACTCTCCAAAGTGGGTTCAAAAGGCCCTACCTTGGTGAGGTTCCATGTCATAAAAAAGAAATTATTGATGGAGATGAGGGTGTGGAACTCAAGTATTCCATTGAGCTCATGGATTCATAATCCACTAGGTCCTTGTGTAAATTTCCAATAAAAAAGGTCATGAAACTCAAGTGCACAAGAAGAACATGAGAGAAAAAAAATCAACTAAAGAGAATGTTAAAAATGCAAATAATCAATAAAATCGAGCAAAAAAGGGAAAAAATAAATGTCCATAGATTGCATAAAAAGTTCTGTTTTTTGTCTTGTAATTTATAACCAAAAGCCTTTTTTTAAACTTATTTATCACTTTCCAAAAACTACATCCTTTTAAAGCATTACTAATGAGATGTTGACATCTAATAAATCCATGAATTTCTCTTTTGTGCTTTGTCCAATTCTTCTTATAGGAAAAACTTGGTTGGTATTCTTTTTTAATTACCTGTAAAATAAAAGGGGGCTTATTTATGGTTGATGCTAATAAAATTCAATGTCCTAATAAATTGTTTTCTGCTTCTTAATTCTTACTGCAGAAACTATGCAAAGGAACTGTGAGGCATCCGTAAAATGCCTCCAGAGCCAGGGAATTCCTTACAACCCGCGTTGTAATGGGAATTCTATAGACAGCTTTACACAACTTAAAGATGAAATAAGTACCCACCAAGGTGTGGATGTTGATCCAGACCGCCCATTGGGTGGTGGGTTTCTTGAGCCACCTAATGATTATTACAGCAAACCTACCTATCAACATGATTTTGGCACCTGGTCGACCTTCCAATTTGACTCTCACAAGGTTCCACAGTGCCAAATCAATGCATTTGAGAGCCAGTTTTACCCCTTTACTGTGGAGAATCAGTTCCCATATGTTCCAATTAACATGATTGCTCAAGGTCACCCCTATGATTTCCAATTTCAAGATTTTCAGTATTTTGTGGTCATAGACTTTGAGGCTACATGTGACAAGGATAGAAATCCCCATCCACAAGAGATAATAGAGTTTCCGTCTGTCATTGTGAGCAGTGTGACTGGCCAGCTGGAATCAAATTTTCAGACATATGTGCGGCCAACTTGCAATCAGCATCTTAGTGATTTTTGCAAGGATCTTACTGGTATTCAGCAATTTCAGGTTTGTTCTGAACTCTGCTTACCTGTAATTATTGATAGGAAATGAAGTACACATATTGCATAAATGGTCTGTTGCAGTGTATGGTTAATGTTATAATGGCACTTAGGAAGTGAACTCCAACTTCTTTTCTTAGACTTGTGATGAATTAACTGGATAGACAAGCATATGCTTTGCTTTGGAGAACCATTTTTATTATAGTTTAGCGTCTCATAAAATTTCTAGTTTCTAATTAGGGTATTGAGAAATATTTTGTGACATTAGCAATAATTGATATTGTTAATGGTAGTTTGGTTCTTACTTTATGTAGAAAGTTTAACTTCAGACTGCTGTAGCTATGTGTTTGTCTTTGATTTGTGGATTTTAGTATCTGGAGATTTGACAGATGGTTAAACATTGCTAAGAGTTCTGAGGAAAATATTTCATCGATGAAGTGCAAATTTATGTTTTAGATCCCCCCATCCACCATCACGCCAGCCTATTTACTTTTTTTGGAACTTTGGTGGAAATGTCAGTAGGACTGTATGCAGCCTATATCGGTAACAGCATTAGGTTTTGGTCTTTTTTCCATCATAATCTAGGTCATTATATATATATAATTATATATTTTTAAATAATGGATGAAGAAGAGGAGAACAACCAAATATTTCAGTTGATACTTGCTATTCCATAAGAATATTGAAGAGTTGTGTTGTGTTTGTGTGTTTTTGTGTCTGTGTGTCTGTATGTATATCTTTCTAATTTATAAGGAAATTGAAGTTATGTCTTAGATACCTTTAGAGACATACAAGGAGCAATAAATCTAGCTAAAGAACAGGCTCTAGCTGAAAAGAATGACCATACGGTGTCTATTATGTTTGGTGAATCAGATGATGGATCTCTAGTGGTCAAATTTGATATTGGATGATTTAGTAAAAAATGGTGGAAAGCAATTTCTCATTTTTGCAATATTGCAATCGAATCAATAATGGAGGCTGATGAATCTCAATGTAAATGATTTTCTTGAAACAAATTTCATCATTCACTCCAAACTGTTGACATTAATTCTTGTCCTTGTATATATATTAAAATCTATATTGATTTTTTTTTCCTAAAAGAGAGAAGAATCTTTATGCATGGATTCTGAAGTTGACCATGCTGATATGTGCTTTATTGGATCATGGTCTTAGATTTGTGTGCAACTTTACATTGATATTAGTGGAATATCAGCTGTTTGTCGTGAAAAATATTCTCCAACTTTAATGTATGTTGATGTTGGGTGTCTTTGTACATGGTAATCGCTATCGTGGATTTTATCTATTACTACTCCTTCCATCTCAAAAAAGATGATGTGATTTTAGATGACTTGATGGTTAATAGGTAAAATTATCTGGATGCTGCTGCCTGAAACTGATGGAATATGTGACTAAATGATGGAAGAAATAGAAACTTGTACAAGAACAATACTGGATTTCTATAACTTATAAAAAAAAAAAAAAAAAAAAAAAATGGAAGAAATAGAAACTTGTACAAGAACAATACTGGATTTCTATAACTTATAAAAAAAAAAAAAAAAAAAAAAATACTGGATTTCTATAATATATATACTGAACTGTGCCATGGCCAGACTTCTCATATTTTCTGTCTTCTAAATCTCGTTCTTTCTTTGAATATTTTCTGTCGTCTTACCTGTTTGCCTTTTTACATTTTAACTTTGTTCTTACTTTATTGTCTGGTGCCAGGTGGACAGAGGTGTGACTCTAAGTGAGGCTCTCCTTAGGCATGATAAATGGCTTGAGGAGAAGGGGATAAAGAACGCCAATTTTGCCGTGGTGACATGGTCAAATTGGGATTGTCGGGTGATGCTGGAATCTGAGTGTCGATTCAAGAAGATTAGGAAGCCTCCTTATTTTAACCGGTAAATATTTATGCAGATAAATAAATATCATTTATTTGAACTCTTTGCATGTTGATATCATGTGATTCAGTTTCTCTGTTGGTGCTGTTTTCTTAGATGGATCAACTTGAAGGTTCCTTTCCATGAGGTTTTTGGTGGTGTGAGGTGCAATCTTAAGGAGGCAGTTGAGATGGCAGGATTGGTATGGCAGGGCCGTGCTCACTGTGGCCTGGATGATGCCAGAAACACTGCTCGCCTACTTGTGCTTCTAATGCGCAGGGGATTCAAATTCTCCATTACAAACTCTCTAATGTGGCAGACAACTGATCATTCATTGATGTGGAAGCAGTCCCCAGACCAAGTGTCCTTTTCCCCTAATCAACCCCAAAAACCGAAAGACATGCAGATTCCTATTTTCCAGCATCACCCTTATTGTTACTGTGGGGTGAAGAGCAGCAGAGCGATGATCAAGAAGCCAGGGCCAAAGCAAGGGTGCATTTTCTTTGGATGCGGGAACTGGACTGTCACTAGAGGAGCCCTCTGCCATTACTTCGAATGGGTTTCTCCCTGACCGGGAGTATGAGAAGATATCTCTCTCAATCTCTCATGGTCATATCCTAAGTTTTCTTAACGTAAAAAATGGAAAAAAAGAAGGGACAAAGTAGTGGGTTGTCTCCTAGTAGAAGCTTATGCCTTGCTTGGTGAGGTTTTTTGCTTCATACAGAATACCATATAAATAGTTGGCTCAATTGCTTAATAGTGTGTCTCTGCTAAACACCAAAGTAGTCCTTTAAGAAATGGGAGCTCCAACCTGTAAAGCTGACTTATCGTTGACTGGACAACAATTGGGAATGGTGAGAAATCGGTAGTTAGGATGGTGCTTTTACATGCTCAGGCATGCTAAGTTATCTTAAATAATTTGTGAGGTAGGGACACTTATCTTAATGCATTTTCTAATGGGAATCAGTAGATCATCTGCTTGGCCTGGTTTGCTGCATGTCACTTGTTTGCTTTTAGATTCCTACTGTTGTCTTGTCTTAAGTTGTCTCGTCTGTTCATTGTTCTAAATTGTTTTTTAACCTTTTAGTGCTTTCTTTCAACAATGGCAACCTTTTGGATTTTGCATGAAAGTTAACGTAGTGTTGGTTCTGACTTATTGTTATGTTGGAAAAAAATAAAACGAGGAATTCGATTTTTATTGTTTGGCAAGCTACCAACTTAAAAAGTTAACAAATATAAATTTTTTTTTTTAAATTTCCGCTACTACAGTTTTCTTTCATATTTTCTAGATAGTGAATAATAATACTCTCTTTGTAAGGACTCGATAAGTTAAAAATACCATTTTAAAAAAAAAAAACTTGTAGAAGCCTTAAAAAGAAAGATGAAGAAATAGGTGATTCTATTTCGTTACATCTGCCTCAAACTTTTTGGTGGTTTTAGTATCTCGTTATAATTTATAAAGCAATGTTTCTTCGATAACTCAAACTTTTTGTTGGAAAAGGTTTCTCTTCAAAGCCCTTCAAATTTATTGGATAACGTCATTTTTTTACTATTCCAATAAAAGACTCACATATTTAAAATTACTAAGTCAGTATTTAGTTTTTATTTAAAAGTCTACAATTTTAAACAAGTGAGAGTCTTTTATTGGAATAGTAGACCACATCACTTGTCTACCATGAGAACTTTATAATTTCTCCTTTTTTGGGGGTGGTGGGAAGGGCATGCGAGCAGTGTTCTGTTCCACGGGATGCCTACAGGCCAAGGCAACTGTGCATATTAATGTGCCATTTGGCTTTTCTCTGAGTAAAGAGGCAGCTAAAATAATGTGAATAATGTGAAAGGTTTAGCTGCTGGTATGTGCATACATAGGTTATACCTCCAAGACAATCAGGGAAGAGAAGTAAGCACAAACATGATTTTAGGGTCTGGCTGTTTACAATGACCGGACAAATTATGTCACACCAAATCCCATATGGAAATAGGCACTAATAGGAGAAAGTTTAACAATATACTTACAACCACAATAAGCAGAAATTTTTTTTTTTATTAAATTAGTCAATTAGAGCCACTACATTTTTCAAGCTCCATACCTAACTTACATAAGCACATGGGGGTGGTGGCAGCCATTCTAGAATAACTCACCGCTCACACAACACCCCATCATAAGCTAAACAAGTATAGATTAAATAAGTGAAGAAATGAGAGAAGAACAAGAATTTACAAAAAAGGACAGTAGTCCATTGAATCAGGAGTCAGGTTGCTCAGATTTCAGTGGTGCACCTGATGAGGATGCACAACTCCCATTCTGAAGGTAGAGGCTGTTGGCAACCATAGAATCACTAACCAAGCCAACGTCAACATCGTCGAAGTTTAGGGTGCCTCTAAGCTTCCGGGTACTGAAGAAATAAGTAATTCAGATGAGGACATGGTCAATATAGTACAATAACGGGGAAAAAGCCTCAAACCTTAGAAGTTGAAGCATATAGAAAAGCATACCCATTCAAGCGGTTATTGATGGCAGTCAGGTCTTTTGAAGGGCTCTGATATGCATGTGTACTCTCTCCAACGCAAGCATAATAGCTTTTCGAGCTATGTGATATCAGAGCATCCATCTGCAGACATAATTCAATTTTTATTTTTTATTTTTTGGTCAGCATAAGGAATCAATAACTAGTCCAAGGATGCTTAGCTCCTAATTTAAGAACAGGGTATTTGCAGATTCAAGTTATTTTGATTCAAGTCTGCTTTGAGAGCACAGTCACTGCATTATTATCACCAACATTTTATATTTTATATTTTTGGGTTTGGTCAAAGTATCAGCATCACAATCAACAGAGGAAGCTAAAAAATAATATTGATCCAAAGGAAATAAGTTATCACTGTTAGCATTCAATGTTGAATGAGAACAAGAAATGCATCACAGCATTTAGGTGGTCAAATAACAATCAAATATTTCATCAAGCACCCATAACAATTCCTTATTATGGATGCTTCATCATCAACATAACCTTTCTTTTTTATTTTAATAAATACATTTTTTTTGGAAGAAAAAAATATAGGTGAAGGTCAAATGCTACACTAAAACATAAAAAAGACATGAAAATCATCATCTCAGATTGTAGAGAGAGAGAGAGAGAGAGAGAGGACATTGATCAAATTCTATTAAAAGGGGGACCGGCTTGTGTCCAGTGAAAGTTTTCACTGGACACGTTAGATCTTGGACACGTGTCCAAATCCTGCTGTGTCCAGTGAAAATTTTCACCGGACACAAGCCTTGCCCATTAAAAGGACCCTCAACATCCACTGGAAACTCCGGTTTGAAGATCTCAAAAACACCAACTTTAGTCCAAGAAGTGGAATCTCAACACCCTCCACAAAAATGCCATTTTGAACATACTCCTTCCTATAAAGAATTCATTGTGTAGAGCTTAAATTTTTTGTTCCAAGGAAATTGTAAGAAACACAAGTTCTACACACTTATTTCCATGCCTAGCCTACAAATTTATTTGCCCATCAATGAGATAATAGATGAAGGGAAATTTCTACATAAAAAAGCAGTTGATTTGCTTTCTAATAATGCCACCGAATTCATATAAATCTACACACCCCCTTAACAGTTAACTATGAAATATATATATATATATATATTTCATATGTCCATTCAATTGGTAATTCTCACACCGAAATTAAGTGAAACAAAATCAGCTTTTGGGGGGGGGGGGGGGGTGAGGGGGGTGGGTATTTGTGACTCAAGGTTCTAACAAACTGAAAATGTAACGGAATTGCATAATCAACCCTCTGATGAAAGATGCCCATGAACTCAAATGTCAAATATATCTAAAATGACTTCACATAACACATGAAGAATAATACTCATCTCCGAATGCTGCTTGTCTTTTGCTAGAGGGGACTCATCAATATGTGAGGTCGACAAATTTGATCAAGAAGGAAAAGGAGCAAATATCCTCCTAATAACACCTAAAGAAACATACAAGTACCTTGGATGATCGCAATGGAGAGACATACACATTGTGTGTAGCTGATACTTTCTTCGGAGACATATCAGGGAGACTTGGAAAAGGAGATATTTTAGGCGATCCAGGACATTGAGCTAATCAGCCAAGAAAGACAAAAGAGGCATATCAGGCAATGACAAGCAGGATGGCATTTGCAATCAAATGAGCTTAACAATTACATATAAATTCGTAACAAAAGTATACCATCATTATTATTGTGGACTTCAGGAACTCGGTTAGTTTTTGTAGTTGCTCCAGCAGGGCCAAGCTCAACCAGCAGAGGCTTTACAGCGGGGATAAAAATTTCATTGTAAAATGTAATGATATCAACGTGATCTGGTCCTGTTTTCTGTTAAGTGTTTTGTCTGTACCAGCTTGATGAAGCAGAAAAGTTTTGGTTTGCTTTTGTTCTGTTTTCTATTAGAAGGCTAAGTGAGAAGAATGGGGATAGTGAGCAGCAAGGGTCTAGTGATAATGGATATACGTTATGCCAGATATTGAGAGCTGCGAAGCTGAAGTATGTTTCTGATCATTCAAATTTCCTTTATTTTGTGATCGATCGCTTTTTTGTGTTTTGGGGTCATCCTCATATTTTTGTTTTACATAGCATTATGGACTTCTTCAAGGAGCTTCCTCAGTTTGTTGTCAAGGCTGGTCCAACTTTGAGTAATGTATATGGTGCAGATTGGGAGAATAGACTTGAGGTATTGGTGTGACAGAAATTTATGCCTATAATTAAAAATAAAAAAAAAAATAAAAAAATTTGTTTAAATATGTGTCTGTTTATTTGGGCTTTTATTCATGGTTTTGTTTTCATTTTTCTCCGATCAGGCAAAAGAGATGCAGGCCAATTTTGTGCACTTGAGTCTACTAAGCCAGTGCGTATCTTTTCTTTTGCATCTTTTATTTGAAGTAATGACTTTAGTATCTGCTGCATCATCAATTGACCTTTTGTTTAAGATTTTGCCTTCTCCATTGAGTATACCACATGTTTCTGTTTTAATCCCTTTCTTTTTGCTTGAGTTGGTTTTACTGTTTTATATTGAATGCAAGAAGGATGAGACCAGGATGCAATTTAATACAGCTACTTCCAGAAGCTCTTATGTTAGTGGAGATCATGCAAATCTCTTTAGTTTTATTTGTGTATTTTTGTAGTCATGATGTGTGCTGAAGTATTGAGTGTCCATATTGAAATTAATGCTTTTGGTGAAAGGGGTAGTGCGCATTGACGATTGCCATGGTGGGTTATGGTGGCAATAGGTTGTGTAGGGCAGTGGTGGCCACATGGTGGTTCTTGCTTGGTATATGGAGACAATTTTGTGTCAAAGATTGGATTTTGTAAAGCTTTTGACTTTTCTTTGAGCTCCACTAATTACTTTGGAGGAACTCAACAGCTCTAGTGATATTTTTTTATTCTTATATGTTAAAAGTATTATTCTATTTCTGCATCTGAATTTCACTGTGCATATGATGAAACTTTCTTATATTGCAATACACAACTGTGTTTTTCAGTACTTTCTCTCTTAATAATTTTTCGAGTTCATGCATAAATGGCCTAATTATCTTACACATTAATAATTCAAGGTCCTACAAACGTGCAATCCGGGAATTTTTCTTGACAACTGAAGCAAATGTTGATAAGCAGTCTGCTGTTGCTAGTGCATCTGGCTATGTCTCGGACTACCACCGTTTTGGATGGTTGCTTTTTCTGGCACTCCGCGTACATGCGTTCAGCCGTTTTAAGGACTTGGTGACTTGCATGAATGGTTTGGTTTCCATATTGGTAAGTCATTTTTCTGCTTTACTCAAGTCCATTGCTTAGTAAAGTTTTGGGATGTTGTTCTGGTTAGGGGCATGAAATGTTATGTGTCATATTTTAAATGTTGCTATTCTGAAGCCTAGGAGAGGAGACAGTTTCGCTGTTGTTAGATTGTGTGGCAACATGAGCCAACGTCATAGATGGAGGATTAGAAAACAATTAAAGCTAAAGATTTTGTATATTGTACATTATGGTTGACAATTTGACCATGTTGATAATAATTTTTGGCTATACTTTTTACCTTTTTAGAAGATTGTGTGGTAATGTAGAAACAACATATCCAATAAGAGTGTTTTCTCACTGCTTATTGAAATCTGTAACAGGCTATCTTAATTATTCATGTTCCTGTTCGCTTCAGGAATTTCAAATTTGATGATTCTCAACTATTTGGTAATTCCTCATTTATCCCTTTTAGCAGATTTTGTTAGATTTCTTCTTCTTTTTCGGAAGAGATGTCTATTTTTGACATGATTCGTGGCTATCTGATCCCTTATTTTCCTTCTTCATCTGTGCTGATTGTGTTAATGTGTGGTTCAGTTAAGAAAGATGGGAAAGGTGTAGACATCCTTTCATCACTTTGCAACAAATATCAAACATCAGAAGATGAGTTGAGGAAAATAATGGAAAAGGCTAATAATTTAATAGCAGATATCTTATGTAAAAAGCCTCAACCAGCATCTGAGTGTAGAATTGGAAACTTGGAGAATATTGACACAGGTACACCCACACACACACATATTTTGTAACTATTGATTTTATAATTTAGGAGACGCTTCTGAAATTTTGATATTCATGCAGATGGTTTGTCATATTTTGAAGATCTACTGGAGGACTCATCTTTGTCATCCAGTTTAGGTATTTTAGAAAAGGATTATGACGGTGCAATTCGTAGTAAGGCCGAACTGGATGAGAGGATTTTCATTAATGATGAGGACAGCTTACTTGGTTCAGGGAGCTTGTCAGGAGGTTCTGTGAATATAAGTGGTGTGAAGGTATGTTTTCAATGAAGAATGCGTGTGCAAATGATGTCAATTTGAGTATTTGTGTTGAAGAAGATATGTTAAATATTGATATTTATTATTTTGTTCAGAGGAAATTTGATTCGATAGCCTCACCTGCTAAGACGATTACAAGTCCACTCTCTCCTCAGCGCTCTCCTGCATCTCATGCAAATGGAAATATGGGGTTTTCTAATTCAAAGATGGTAGCTACGCCTGTAAGCACAGCAATGACAACTGCAAAGTGGCTTCGTACTGTCATTTCACCACTTCCACCAAAGCCCTCAGCAGAGCTGAAGCGTTTCCTGGCATCTTGTGATAGGGATTTAACTGAGGAAGTAGATACAAGGGCAAAAATAATATTGTTTGCTACATTTCCAAGTACTGCTCAGGGAGAGCATTGTATGTCTACAAACCTGCAATCTGCAAATCTCATGGACAGCATCTGGGCAGAACAACGAAAATTTGAAGCACTCAAGTTATATTATAGGGTATTGGAAGCAATTTGTAGAGCAGAGGCCCAAATATTGCATGCAAGTAATTTGACAGCTCTATTGACTAATGAGAGGTTCCATAGATGTATGCTCGCCTGTTCTGCTGAACTAGTTCTGGCAACACATAAGACTGTTACAATGTTGTTTCCTGCGGTGTTGGAGAGGACTGGCATTACAGCTTTTGATCTTAGCAAGGTCATCGAAAGTTTCATTAGACATGAGGAATCCCTCCCGAGAGAATTGAGGCGGCATCTGAATTCATTAGAAGAACGACTTTTGGAGAGTATGGTATGGGAAAAGGGGTCCTCTATGTATAATTCTTTGACAGTTGCAAGGCCTAACCTCTCCGCAGAAATAAACCGTCTTGGACTATTGGCAGAACCAATGCCACCTTTGGATGCAATTTGCATGCACATTAACATGAATTCTAAATTTATTTCTGGAGGGGTTCCTCCCTTCCCTTCTTTGCAGAAGCATGAGACTTCACCAGGTAATGGTTTCTTTACTCCTTTTTAAGTTTTGCAATATTTTTCTCAAAGTAACATAATATGCAATGCACAAGTTCTTAACATCAAAAAACTTGTACTGTGAAGGGATGATAACTCATTGTGGTGTATGAAAATTTGTTGTTGCAAATGTAAGAGTTAAACTCATGGCATCTACCGCAATGGTTATGCCTTACTACCAAGCTGAGACACATGGGGATGTGCAGAAGTAGTTGGAATAGCTTTATTTTGTTGAAATAAATTGTGATATCAATTTGATCAACGTCTTACTCTATTAGCTAATTATTATTCAGGTCAGAATGGGGATATCAGATCCCCAAAGAGATCATGCCCGGACTATCGAAGTGTATTAGTGGAGCGGAATTCCTTTACATCACCAGTCAAGGAACGCCTCCTGGCCTTCAGTAACCTTAAATCAAAGCCGCCACCACCTCCTTTGCAGTCTGCGTTTGCTAGGTACTAATTAACAGAGATGTATTCTCAGGAGGCAGGAAGTGGTGAATCTAATTTATTTGCATGATTTTATTTGTGGCTATTCTCTAAATAGGGTTCTACATTTGGATATTTATGTGTGCAGTCCAACACGGCCAAATCCAAGTGGTGGAGGGGAGACGTGTGCAGAAACTGAAATCAATATATTCTTTAGCAAGGTATTAAGCACAATTCTGATGAAAATTATCGCTTTGTACACTAACTCAAGAGTCTAAGAGAACTTGCCAGATGGATGTATCATGAATATGGCTAAGGTTTTGGAGACAATTTGTCTCTCCGCCTTTCCTCCATGTTGTGTTGGGGACTCTTTGTGTGTGTGGGGGGAGAGGGAGGGGATTTGACAAATGATATTTATTAGACCTTATGAGGCCAGCTATCCATTTGGTGGCATATTTTATCTGGCCAAAAATTTTTTTAGCCATCCCATTTGAAGCTTTTCTGTGGAAAGATCATAAGTCTTCCTGTAGATGACATGTAGATCAAACTGTCAGCCATCTGTCTGGTCTGTGGTGGAGGATTTTGGAGACAATCTAAAAGTGAATGTGTTCTGTAATACTGTAGTCCCTATGCTAATTTCTGTGTCTGCATTTAATTTTGCACTATTTTTATAAATTTACAAATGAAATATTATGGTAAACATCTGTTTCAGTCATTAATTGTACTTGTGGTGAGTTTGCTACCTGGCCTCACTTTCTGGACTTACTTAGCATTCAATTCCTCTGCTGCTTTACTTTCTTTTTGGTTATGCATTAACAGTTAAATGTTGTGTACTTGTGCTTCTAGATTACTAAGTTGGCTGCTGTCAGAATCAATGGTATGGTCGAAAGGCTACAACAGTCTCAGCAGATTAGGGAGAATGTGTATTGTCTTTTTCAACAAATACTAAGTCAGCGGACATCTCTATTTTTTAACCATCACATTGACCAAATCATCCTTTGTTGTTTCTATGGAGTTGCAAAGGTTTGCTATGATGAACTCATGAGAGTTTTTGGACTTCTGTTCAATCATTCTCCTTTTATCTTACTCTTGAGCTGTTTTTGCCTGCAGATATCTCAACTCAATCTGACTTTTAGGGAAATTATTTACAACTATAGGAAGCAACCACAATGTAAACCTCAAGTTTTTCGCAGCGTGTTTGTTGATTGGTCATCTGCACGGCGCAATGGGGTATGTGGTCTAATCTCTACTCTTTAGTTGTCAGTTTTCTAGATAAGTTTAACCCCCTGAACTGTTTGGAAACAGAAAACAGGACCAGATCACGTTGATATCATTACATTTTACAATGAAATTTTTATCCCCGCTGTAAAGCCTCTGCTGGTTGAGCTTGGCCCTGCTGGAGCAACTACAAAAACTAACCGAGTTCCTGAAGTCCACAATAATAATGATGGTATACTTTTGTTACGAATTTATATGTAATTGTTAAGCTCATTTGATTGCAAATGCCATCCTGCTTGTCATTGCCTGATATGCCTCTTTTGTCTTTCTTGGCTGATTAGCTCAATGTCCTGGATCGCCTAAAATATCTCCTTTTCCAAGTCTCCCTGATATGTCTCCGAAGAAAGTATCAGCTACACACAATGTGTATGTCTCTCCATTGCGATCATCCAAGGTACTTGTATGTTTCTTTAGGTGTTATTAGGAGGATATTTGCTCCTTTTCCTTCTTGATCAAATTTGTCGACCTCACATATTGATGAGTCCCCTCTAGCAAAAGACAAGCAGCATTCGGAGATGAGTATTATTCTTCATGTGTTATGTGAAGTCATTTTAGATATATTTGACATTTGAGTTCATGGGCATCTTTCATCAGAGGGTTGATTATGCAATTCCGTTACATTTTCAGTTTGTTAGAACCTTGAGTCACAACCACCCACCCCCCCCCCCCCCAAAAGCTGATTTTGTTTCACTTAATTTCGGTGTGAGAATTACCAATTGAATTCCTTAGGCATGATAAATGGCTTGAGGAGAAGGGGATAAAGAACGCCAATTTTGCCGTGGTGACATGGTCAAATTGGGATTGTCGGGGATGCTGGAATCTGAGTGTCGATTCAAGAAGATTAGGAAGCCTCCTTATTTTAACCGGTAAATATTTATGCAGATAAATAAATATCATTTATTTGAACTCTTTGCATGTTGATATCATGTGATTCAGTTTCTCTGTTGGTGCTGTTTTCTTAGATGGATCAACTTGAAGGTTCCTTTCCATGAGGTTTTTGGTGGTGTGGGTGCAATCTTAAGGAGGCAGTTGAGATGGCAGGATTGGTATGGCAGGGCCGTGCTCACTGTGGCCTGGATGATGCCAGAAACACTGCTCGCCTACTTGTGCTTCTAATGCGCAGGGATTCAAATTCTCCATTACAAACTCTCTAATGTGGCAGACAACTGATCATTCATTGATGTGGAAGCAGTCCCCAGACCAAGTGTCCTTTTCCCCTAATCAACCCCAAAAACCGAAAGACATGCAGATTCCTATTTTCCAGCATCACCCTTATTGTTACTGTGGGTGAAGAGCAGCAGAGCGATGATCAGAAGCCAGGGCCAAAGCAAGGGTGCATTTTCTTTGGATGCGGAACTGGACTGTCACTAGAGGAGCCCTCTGCCATTACTTCGAATGGGTTTCTCCCTGACCGGAGTATGAGAAGATATCTCTCTCAATCTCTCATGGTCATATCCTAAGTTTTCTTAACGTAAAAAATGGAAAAAAGAAGGGACAAAGTAGTGGGTTGTCTCCTAGTAGAAGCTTATGCCTTGCTTGGTGAGGTTTTTGCTTCATACAGAATACCATATAAATAGTTGGCTCAATTGCTTAATAGTGTGTCTCTGCTAAACACCAAAGTAGTCCTTTAAGAAATGGGAGCTCCAACCTGTAAAGCTGACTTATCGTTGACTGGACAACAATTGGGAATGGTGAGAAATCGGTAGTTAGGATGGTGCTTTTACATGCTCAGGCATGCTAAGTTATCTTAAATAATTTGTGAGGTAGGGACACTTATCTTAATGCATTTTCTAATGGGAATCAGTAGATCATCTGCTTGGCCTGGTTTGCTGCATGTCACTTGTTTGCTTTTAGATTCCTACTGTTGTCTTGTCTTAAGTTGTCTCGTCTGTTCATTGTTCTAAATTGTTTTTTAACCTTTTAGTGCTTTCTTTCAACAATGGCAACCTTTTGGATTTTGCATGAAAGTTAACGTAGTGTTGGTTCTGACTTATTGTTATGTTGGAAAAAATAAAACGAGGAATTCGATTTTTATTGTTTGGCAAGCTACCAACTTAAAAAGTTAACAAATATAAATTTTTTTTTTAAAATTTCCGCTACTACAGTTTTCTTTCATATTTTCTAGATAGTGAATAATAATACTCTCT
The DNA here is from genome assembly GCF_002906115.3 of Quercus suber. Lineage (NCBI taxonomy): Eukaryota > Viridiplantae > Streptophyta > Magnoliopsida > Fagales > Fagaceae > Quercus > Quercus suber. The sequence goes on from NW_027069712.1 coordinate 486,456, forward strand.
TTGTAAGGACTCGATAAGTTAAAAATACCATTTTAAAAAAAAAAACTTGTAGAAGCCTTAAAAAGAAAGATGAAGAAATAGGTGATTCTATTTCGTTACATCTGCCTCAAACTTTTTGGTGGTTTTAGTATCTCGTTATAATTTATAAAGCAATGTTTCTTCGATAACTCAAACTTTTTGTTGGAAAAGGTTTCTCTTCAAAGCCCTTCAAATTTATTGGATAACGTCATTTTTTTACTATTCCAATAAAAGACTCACATATTTAAAATTACTAAGTCAGTATTTAGTTTTTATTTAAAAGTCTACAATTTTAAACAAGTGGGAGTCTTTTACTGGAATAGTAGACCACATCACTTGTCTATCATGAGAACTTTATAATTTCTCCTTTTTTGGGGGTGGTGGGAAGGGCATGCGAGCAGTGTTCTGTTCCACGAGATGCCTACAGGCCAAGGCAACTGTGCATATTAATGTGCCATTTGGCTTTTCTCTGAGTAAAGAGGCAGCTAAAATAATGTGAATAATGTGAAAGGTTTAGCTGCTGGTATGTGCATACATAGGTTATACCTCCAAGACAATCAGGGAAGAGAAGTAAGCACAAACATGATTTTAGGGTCTGGCTGTTTACAATGACCGGACAAATTATGTCACACCAAATCCCATATGGAAATAGGCACTAATAGGAGAAAGTTTAACAATATACTTACAACCACAATAAGCAGAAATTTTTTTTTTATTAAATTAGTCAATTAGAGCCACTACATTTTTCAAGCTCCATACCTAACTTACATAAGCACATGGGGGTGGTGGCAGCCATTCTACAATAACTCACCGCTCACACAACACCCCATCATAAGCTAAACAAGTATAGATTAAATAAGTGAAGAAATGAGAGAAGAACAAGAATTTACAAAAAAGGACAGTAGTCCATTGAATCAGGAGTCAGGTTGCTCAGATTTCAGTGGTGCACCTGATGAGGATGCACAACTCCCATTCTGAAGGTAGAGGCTGTTGGCAACCATAGAATCACTAACCAAGCCAACGTCAACATCGTCGAAGTTTAGGGTGCCTCTAAGCTTCCGGGTACTGAAGAAATAAGTAATTCAGATGAGGACATGGTCAATATAGTACAATAACGGGAAAAAGCCTCAAACCTTAGAAGTTGAAGCATATAGAAAAGCATACCCATTCAAGCGGTTATTGATGGCAGTCAGGTCTTTTGAAGGGCTCTGATATGCATGTGTACTCTCTCCAACGCAAGCATAATAGCTTTTCGAGCTATGTGATATCAGAGCATCCATCTGCAGACATAATTCAATTTTTATTTTTTATTTTTTGGTCAGCATAAGGAATCAATAACTAGTCCAAGGATGCTTAGCTCCTAATTTAAGAACAGGGTATTTGCAGATTCAAGTTATTTTGATTCAAGTCTGCTTTGAGAGCACAGTCACTGCATTATTTATCACCAACATTTTATATTTTATATTTTTGGGTTTGGTCAAAGTATCAGCATCACAATCAACAGAGGAAGCTAAAAAATAATATTGATCCAAAGGAAATAAGTTATCACTGTTAGCATTCAATGTTGAATGAGAACAAGAAATGCATCACAGCATTTAGGTGGTCAAATAACAATCAAATATTTCATCAAGCACCCATAACAATTCCTTATTATGGATGCTTCATCATCAACATAACCTTTCTTTTTTATTTTAATAAATACATTTTTTTTGGAAGAAAAAAATATAGGTGAAGGTCAAATGCTACACTAAAACATAAAAAAGACATGAAAATCATCATCTCAGATTGTAGAGAGAGAGAGAGAGAGAGAGAGAGAGGACATTGATCAAATTCTATTAAAAGGGGACCGGCTTGTGTCCAGTGAAAGTTTTCACTGGACACGTTAGATCTTGGACACGTGTCCAAATCCTGCTGTGTCCAGTGAAAATTTTCACCGGACACAAGCCTTGCCCATTAAAAGGACCCTCAACATCCACTGGAAACTCCGGTTTGAAGATCTCAAAAACACCAACTTTAGTCCAAGAAGTGGAATCTCAACACCCTCCACAAAAATGCCATTTTGAACATACTCCTTCCTATAAAGAATTCATTGTGTAGAGCTTAAATTTTTTGTTCCAAGGAAATTGTAAGAAACACAAGTTCTACACACTTATTTCCATGCCTAGCCTACAAATTTATTTGCCCATCAATGAGATAATAGATGAAGGGAAATTTCTACATAAAAAAGCAGTTGATTTGCTTTCTAATAATGCCACCGAATTCATATAAATCTACACACCCCCTTAACAGTTAACTATGAAATATATATATATATATATATTTCATATGTCCATTCAATTGGTAATTCTCACACCGAAATTAAGTGAAACAAAATCAGCTTTTGGGGGGGGGGGGGGTGGGTGGTTGTGACTCAAGGTTCTAACAAACTGAAAATGTAACGGAATTGCATAATCAACCCTCTGATGAAAGATGCCCATGAACTCAAATGTCAAATATATCTAAAATGACTTCACATAACACATGAAGAATAATACTCATCTCCGAATGCTGCTTGTCTTTTGCTAGAGGGGACTCATCAATATGTGAGGTCGACAAATTTGATCAAGAAGGAAAAGGAGCAAATATCCTCCTAATAACACCTAAAGAAACATACAAGTACCTTGGATGATCGCAATGGAGAGACATACACATTGTGTGTAGCTGATACTTTCTTCGGAGACATATCAGGGAGACTTGGAAAAGGAGATATTTTAGGCGATCCAGGACATTGAGCTAATCAGCCAAGAAAGACAAAAGAGGCATATCAGGCAATGACAAGCAGGATGGCATTTGCAATCAAATGAGCTTAACAATTACATATAAATTTGTAACAAAAGTATACCATCATTATTATTGTGGACTTCAGGAACTCGGTTAGTTTTTGTAGTTGCTCCAGCAGGGCCAAGCTCAACCAGCAGAGGCTTTACAGCGGGGATAAAAATTTCATTGTAAAATGTAATGATATCAACGTGATCTGGTCCTGTTTTCTGTTTCCAAACAGTTCAGGGGGTTAAACTTATCTAGAAAACTGACAACTAAAGAGTAGAGATTAGACCACATACCCCATTGCGCCGTGCAGATGACCAATCAACAAACACGCTGCGAAAAACTTGAGGTTTACATTGTGGTTGCTTCCTATAGTTGTAAATAATTTCCCTAAAAGTCAGATTGAGTTGAGATATCTGCAGGCAAAAACAGCTCAAGAGTAAGATAAAAGGAGAATGATTGAACAGAAGTCCAAAAACTCTCATGAGTTCATCATAGCAAACCTTTGCAACTCCATAGAAACAACAAAGGATGATTTGGTCAATGTGATGGTTAAAAAATAGAGATGTCCGCTGACTTAGTATTTGTTGAAAAAGACAATACACATTCTCCCTAATCTGCTGAGACTGTTGTAGCCTTTCGACCATACCATTGATTCTGACAGCAGCCAACTTAGTAATCTAGAAGCACAAGTACACAACATTTAACTGTTAATGCATAACCAAAAAGAAAGTAAAGCAGCAGAGGAATTGAATGCTAACTAAGTCCAGAAAGTGAGGCCAGGTAGCAAACTCACCACAAGTACAATTAATGACTGAAACAGATGTTTACCATAATATTTCATTTGTAAATTTATAAAAATAGTGCAAAATTAAATGCAGACACAGAAATTAGCATAGGGACTACAGTATTACAGAACACATTCACTTTTAGATTGTCTCCAAAATCCTCCACCACAGACCAGACAGATGGCTGACAGTTTGATCTACATGTCATCTACAGGAAGACTTATGATCTTTCCACAGAAAAGCTTCAAATGGGATGGCTAAAAAAATTTTTGGCCAGATAAAATATGCCACCAAATGGATAGCTGGCCTCATAAGGTCTAATAAATATCATTTGTCAAATCCCCTCCCTCTCCCCCCACACACACAAAGAGTCCCCAACACAACATGGAGGAAAGGCGGAGAGACAAATTGTCTCCAAAACCTTAGCCATATTCATGATACATCCATCTGGCAAGTTCTCTTAGACTCTTGAGTTAGTGTACAAAGCGATAATTTTCATCAGAATTGTGCTTAATACCTTGCTAAAGAATATATTGATTTCAGTTTCTGCACACGTCTCCCCTCCACCACTTGGATTTGGCCGTGTTGGACTGCACACATAAATATCCAAATGTAGAACCCTATTTAGAGAATAGCCACAAATAAAATCATGCAAATAAATTAGATTCACCACTTCCTGCCTCCTGAGAATACATCTCTGTTAATTAGTACCTAGCAAACGCAGACTGCAAAGGAGGTGGTGGCGGCTTTGATTTAAGGTTACTGAAGGCCAGGAGGCGTTCCTTGACTGGTGATGTAAAGGAATTCCGCTCCACTAATACACTTCGATAGTCCGGGCATGATCTCTTTGGGGATCTGATATCCCCATTCTGACCTGAATAATAATTAGCTAATAGAGTAAGACGTTGATCAAATTGATATCACAATTTATTTCAACAAAATAAAGCTATTCCAACTACTTCTGCACATCCCCATGTGTCTCAGCTTGGTAGTAAGGCATAACCATTGCGGTAGATGCCATGAGTTTAACTCTTACATTTGCAACAACAAATTTTCATACACCACAATGAGTTATCATCCCTTCACAGTACAAGTTTTTTGATGTTAAGAACTTGTGCATTGCATATTATGTTACTTTGAGAAAAATATTGCAAAACTTAAAAAGGAGTAAAGAAACCATTACCTGGTGAAGTCTCATGCTTCTGCAAAGAAGGGAAGGGAGGAACCCCTCCAGAAATAAATTTAGAATTCATGTTAATGTGCATGCAAATTGCATCCAAAGGTGGCATTGGTTCTGCCAATAGTCCAAGACGGTTTATTTCTGCGGAGAGGTTAGGCCTTGCAACTGTCAAAGAATTATACATAGAGGACCCCTTTTCCCATACCATACTCTCCAAAAGTCGTTCTTCTAATGAATTCAGATGCCGCCTCAATTCTCTCGGGAGGGATTCCTCATGTCTAATGAAACTTTCGATGACCTTGCTAAGATCAAAAGCTGTAATGCCAGTCCTCTCCAACACCGCAGGAAACAACATTGTAACAGTCTTATGTGTTGCCAGAACTAGTTCAGCAGAACAGGCGAGCATACATCTATGGAACCTCTCATTAGTCAATAGAGCTGTCAAATTACTTGCATGCAATATTTGGGCCTCTGCTCTACAAATTGCTTCCAATACCCTATAATATAACTTGAGTGCTTCAAATTTTCGTTGTTCTGCCCAGATGCTGTCCATGAGATTTGCAGATTGCAGGTTTGTAGACATACAATGCTCTCCCTGAGCAGTACTTGGAAATGTAGCAAACAATATTATTTTTGCCCTTGTATCTACTTCCTCAGTTAAATCCCTATCACAAGATGCCAGGAAACGCTTCAGCTCTGCTGAGGGCTTTGGTGGAAGTGGTGAAATGACAGTACGAAGCCACTTTGCAGTTGTCATTGCTGTGCTTACAGGCGTAGCTACCATCTTTGAATTAGAAAACCCCATATTTCCATTTGCATGAGATGCAGGAGAGCGCTGAGGAGAGAGTGGACTTGTAATCGTCTTAGCAGGTGAGGCTATCGAATCAAATTTCCTCTGAACAAAATAATAAATATCAATATTTAACATATCTTCTTCAACACAAATACTCAAATTGACATCATTTGCACACGCATTCTTCATTGAAAACATACCTTCACACCACTTATATTCACAGAACCTCCTGACAAGCTCCCTGAACCAAGTAAGCTGTCCTCATCATTAATGAAAATCCTCTCATCCAGTTCGGCCTTACTACGAATTGCACCGTCATAATCCTTTTCTAAAATACCTAAACTGGATGACAAAGATGAGTCCTCCAGTAGATCTTCAAAATATGACAAACCATCTGCATGAATATCAAAATTTCAGAAGCGTCTCCTAAATTATAAAATCAATAGTTACAAAATATGTGTGTGTGTGGGTGTACCTGTGTCAATATTCTCCAAGTTTCCAATTCTACACTCAGATGCTGGTTGAGGCTTTTTACATAAGATATCTGCTATTAAATTATTAGCCTTTTCCATTATTTTCCTCAACTCATCTTCTGATGTTTGATATTTGTTGCAAAGTGATGAAAGGATGTCTACACCTTTGCCATCTTTCTTAACTGAACCACACATTAACACAATCAGCACAGATGAAGAAGGAAAATAAGGGATCAGATAGCCACGAATCATGTCAAAAATAGACATCTCTTCCGAAAAAGAAGAAGAAATCTAACAAAATCTGCTAAAAGGGATAAATGAGGAATTACCAAATAGTTGAGAATCATCAAATTTGAAATTCCTGAAGCGAACAGGAACATGAATAATTAAGATAGCCTGTTACAGATTTCAATAAGCAGTGAGAAAACACTCTTATTGGATATGTTGTTTCTACATTACCACACAATCTTCTAAAAAGGTAAAAAGTATAGCCAAAAATTATTATCAACATGGTCAAATTGTCAACCATAATGTACAATATACAAAATCTTTAGCTTTAATTGTTTTCTAATCCTCCATCTATGACGTTGGCTCATGTTGCCACACAATCTAACAACAGCGAAACTGTCTCCTCTCCTAGGCTTCAGAATAGCAACATTTAAAATATGACACATAACATTTCATGCCCCTAACCAGAACAACATCCCAAAACTTTACTAAGCAATGGACTTGAGTAAAGCAGAAAAATGACTTACCAATATGGAAACCAAACCATTCATGCAAGTCACCAAGTCCTTAAAACGGCTGAACGCATGTACGCGGAGTGCCAGAAAAAGCAACCATCCAAAACGGTGGTAGTCCGAGACATAGCCAGATGCACTAGCAACAGCAGACTGCTTATCAACATTTGCTTCAGTTGTCAAGAAAAATTCCCGGATTGCACGTTTGTAGGACCTTGAATTATTAATGTGTAAGATAATTAGGCCATTTATGCATGAACTCGAAAAATTATTAAGAGAGAAAGTACTGAAAAACACAGTTGTGTATTGCAATATAAGAAAGTTTCATCATATGCACAGTGAAATTCAGATGCAGAAATAGAATAATACTTTTAACATATAAGAATAAAAAAATATCACTAGAGCTGTTGAGTTCCTCCAAAGTAATTAGTGGAGCTCAAAGAAAAGTCAAAAGCTTTACAAAATCCAATCTTTGACACAAAATTGTCTCCATATACCAAGCAAGAACCACCATGTGGCCACCACTGCCCTACACAACCTATTGCCACCATAACCCACCATGGCAATCGTCAATGCGCACTACCCCTTTCACCAAAAGCATTAATTTCAATATGGACACTCAATACTTCAGCACACATCATGACTACAAAAATACACAAATAAAACTAAAGAGATTTGCATGATCTCCACTAACATAAGAGCTTCTGGAAGTAGCTGTATTAAATTGCATCCTGGTCTCATCCTTCTTGCATTCAATATAAAACAGTAAAACCAACTCAAGCAAAAAGAAAGGGATTAAAACAGAAACATGTGGTATACTCAATGGAGAAGGCAAAATCTTAAACAAAAGGTCAATTGATGATGCAGCAGATACTAAAGTCATTACTTCAAATAAAAGATGCAAAAGAAAAGATACGCACTGGCTTAGTAGACTCAAGTGCACAAAATTGGCCTGCATCTCTTTTGCCTGATCGGAGAAAAATGAAAACAAAACCATGAATAAAAGCCCAAATAAACAGACACATATTTAAACAAAATTTTTTATTTTTTTTTTATTTTTAATTATAGGCATAAATTTCTGTCACACCAATACCTCAAGTCTATTCTCCCAATCTGCACCATATACATTACTCAAAGTTGGACCAGCCTTGACAACAAACTGAGGAAGCTCCTTGAAGAAGTCCATAATGCTATGTAAAACAAAAATATGAGGATGACCCCAAAACACAAAAAAGCGATCGATCACAAAATAAAGGAAATTTGAATGATCAGAAACATACTTCAGCTTCGCAGCTCTCAATATCTGGCATAACGTATATCCATTATCACTAGACCCTTGCTGCTCACTATCCCCATTCTTCTCACTTAGCCTTCTAATAGAAAACAGAACAAAAGCAAACCAAAACTTTTCTGCTTCATCAAGCTGGTACAGACAAAACACAATTCTGTTAGTTCACATAAAGACCTTTCCTCACCTTATCTTCACATTTACGGGACAATACAAACCAATAATACATACCGTTCCGTTGCCAAAAGCTGAAACATTAGTCTGTAGAAGGTGTTTGGTTTCTTTGAACAGCTTCATAGCTTGCGTGCAAGTGTTCTCATCCAACAACATTCCGTTCTGTCATCAAAACCCATATTTAATTCACAGAAAGCCCACATTTTTTTTAATAACATAAAAATATAGAACAAACCCACCAAACCTAAATTTAAATATAACATTAATAACAAGGAATGAAGAGAAAAATAAACCTTGCAAGCCTAAATTCACAGAAAACTCACTTTTCGCTTATAAAAACTGAGTAATGCTAGGGAAAGCAAGCAGTAAAAACTAAAAACAAATAAAGAATTGAACCGCGCGGACCTCAATTTAAACGCATACAATGAAATATAACATTGATAACAATGAACAAGAGAATTTAAAAAAAAAAAAAAAAAAAAGACCTTGCAGAAGTCGGAGAATCGAGCTTCAGATGGGTCGACAGTAGCCGCGGCGCTATCTGTTTGTGAATTGTTGGCCGATGCTGCTTCCGAAGGCTTAGCATCTTCCATCTTCTCCAATGCAGCTGGACTCATCCAAACCCTAGCTGATTCAATCCATCACAATAATGCACCAATTTCAAATCTTTCACAAATAATTAATAAAAAAGAAGAAGCTAATATCACTAAAAAACTTAAATTCCCAAAGTCAATATTCTGAGTCCACAAAACCCTTAAAAACTCAAACCTCATAATCCAAATTCAAAAAAAAAAAAATTACGGAATTTCTAAAGCAAATTTTAAAAAACAAAGAAAATACTTTCTAATTATTAAAAAAAAAAAAATCACATTGAAGAAAAATAGTATTAACAAGATTTAGATTTTAACGAACAAAAAATTGAAAAAAAAAAAAAAAACTTACGAATTTGGTATAGATCTGGTGGATCTCTCTGACCTAAACTGTAGGTATGAAGAGTGAAGATACGACGGCGTTTTTATTCAGATCGAAACCAGAAATAGGCTTTTGGGTTTTTTGTTTCTCTCTCACACACTCTTTCTTTCAGTTCTCTCTGAACCCTATCTATCTTTTTTTATTTTTATTTTTTTTCCCTCTAAATTTTCTCTCTCTTCGTTTCTTTCTCTCTCATCTATTTTAGGGGTTCTCTCTCTCTCTCTCTCTCTTTCTTTGTGTTTTTTTTTTTGGGGGAAACCCTCTAGTGTGGGTTGGTCTCGCGCGGGAAAAAATCCACACATGGATGATCCTTATCAGTTATCATCAACATCATGGCCGACACTCATACATGCATAGGTTGCCCAATGGGGATCTGACACGTCATGGTGGTTTAAAGGTTAGGTTTTTTTTTCTTTTGTTTTGGTTTCTTTTTCTTTTGTTTTGGTTTCTTTGTCTCTCCTATTTACCGCCAAAATTTTCTCCGTTATGGAGAGAGAGTGTGTGATTGAAGTCTATCGTTACGGCGAGGATGACGGTGACTAACGGAACTGTTTTTTGGGCTTGGAGTTGGAAAAAGCCCTTTGGTTATGAACCTAGTCTAGGTATGTGAAAAGGGGGCCCAGCCCAAACTTTTGTGAGCAATAGGGCCCAATGGGGTTGGTGTCGTTTATTTATTTATTTATTTTTTTGGGGGTGTGGGGGAGAATCTTTAAAGGCTCCAACTACTGTTTTGATATATGGCTATACTCAAATTTATACTCATTCCATCCCTATTTTGTATGCAACTTTAAAATGGTAATTTTTTAAACCCAAAAAAAAAAAAAAAACTTTAAAATGATATGATTATTATCGTGATGTTTTTGCGACAAAGGCCAAAATTCAAGAACGGGCCCAAAATTTCCCTTGAGTTTCTTATTTGTAGATAGTTAATCACAGTATTCCAAATGTATGATGAATAAAGGCTAAGAGTGATTTAACAAGAAATAAATCGAAACTGTAATAATAAAAATGCTAAAATACACTTAGAACTTTAGACCTAAAACTTTGACCCATAAACAACTAGAAGAGGCAATTGAGTGAGTTCGTGAGAGGGAAAGGGAAAGTTCCTCTATAATAATAGTTCCACCCCCCAAGCTTTAGAATAGTGAGAATCTTTGCTGGTTGAATGAGCTTTTTCTCTAAAGTTTCAGCTCTAAAGAAAAAATGTGGCTAATTCATTTTGAACTGATGAAGGGGGTTTATAGTGAGTATTGGGTGTGTTTAATGACTGGTTTTTAGCTAATGGCTGAGGCTTTGGACCTTCAAGATGTTGAATGAGGGTAATGTTTTAGTTAGCCTTTGCTTGGGTAAAGCCATAACATGCTTTAATCACAATTAGGGAAATGTTTTGACCAATTCTAATTGGGTGTTCTTCCCCAACCATTTCAAATCATTGGGAAGGTGTTCTTAGTGGTGTCCAATAGCCAAGTTCAGCCAAGGGTGCCAGCCAAGCTTTAGGGGCTAAAATAGGTTGGTCAAAATGTTCAGCCACACACAGCAAGAGCTAGAAACCTCTGATTGGGTGAAAATTTAGGGTATTACAACACGCATGACTTGGGCTTATGCAAAAGGCATAAAGAAAAGTCAACTCATGCCCTCCAGATCACTCTTTCAACTTCCTCTTATGTCATTTGGATCTAGGCCATGCTTAAAAGAATGAAATAAATTATAATACATGAATTAGGCCCACCATAAAGTCAAACTCGGCCAAATTGGACTTGTAGAAAATGTGTCGTGAAAACGACCATCAACAATTATTAATTATAAAATCAAAAATTCTATAGCATTGGATCTATTTTGTTATATATGTATTTAAGCATTACAATCATGTAGTATGACGCTTTAGAAATAAGAGATGAATTAAAGCAACAAGAGTCTCATGGCTCAATGAGATAGCATGTCTTAAAGATATGGTAAAGCTCATGCCACACAATTTACTTTCTCAGAGCTGCTAGGAGCATAGAATGCATTATGCAGTGATTGCACAAAAGTAGTCCTCAATAGAAAAAGCTTTTTTATTTTTTATTTTTTTTGCTAAGTCAACTTGAAAGGCATCAATAGCAAAGCTACTATTTGATAATCAATGCATGTTATTTCATCAGAATAACCAGCCTTTGTTCATTAATTGGATAATTGGGGCAACATATCCTTGGCTGAATATGTTATCAAGAACTACAATAAAACCTATGATGATCTATGTGCAATTGAAGTTAACCTCATTCAAAAATATTAGAATATGATCGTCTATAATGGTGTTGGCACCAATGTGCATTACGGTTGGTATTTTCGAAACCTTTACAAAGATTGATTGTACAGTGAACACGAACACCACCCCAAGATTCACTGTTTGCCTTTTTTTTGATACCAGATAAACATTAGATAAAAAAAAAAAGAGATAGTACAAAAGAGGGCCACCTGACTTATACATGGTCCGGATTGAGTCTACAGTGGCTAACAGGGAAGCAAGTAGTTATAGCAGCTAAGTCTATTATATGTGAGATAATATCTTTGGGTACAAACAAGTAATGAGTGGTCAAACCCTGTTGTTGGAGATGATTCATGTCTGCAACAAAATTCTGATCTGTCCAAGTTGGATCCTTTCCTTGGTTGCACAGCTGCACAAGCCTGGTGTTGTTGCTTAGAACCAAAATCTTGTTGTATCCCATCTGCATAGCCTTCAAAATCGCTTCTCCCACTACATCTTGGATTGCAAGCTGTTGAGTCTTTCGTCCACAGCTAGCTCCACCAGAGAAAAACTCATTCCCTTCCAAAGTCTTTGCTTCATAAGCATATCCACTTCTCTTGGACCTTCTATTTTTGTGAGCTGCTACCTTCAAAATAATCTCCCACTGTTTGCCATTAATAGTCCTTCCAATAGTTAATTTGAAGGGACGAATGGACTAAGGGGATTCTCTCTCACTATACTTGTTAATAACTTAATTGAGGTCATAGCAACCGCTGATTCTTTCCATGTTTTAGAGGATGTTTTGGATTGATTTCACTTACTGTCCAGGCTCCAATTTTTTCCATCTAAGAGTGAAATTTACTACATGAAGAAGCAGTATGGTAGCATTTTGTGATATAAGCAATGCTATGCTCCCATTAGAAATTCAGGAGTGTCTACTATCATTGAAAGATGCCTTGTAGCATGCAAACCTCTGGTTGAGAAACATACTTTATTGAACTGTCTTGAATATCAGTATCTTTTGACCGTCCATATTGTATTGTGGCACAAAAAAAAGGGGCTAATGATGGAGTGAGATATCTCAAGACAAAAAAGTTGATCAAACCAAATTGAAAATTGGAATTTTGAACTTCTTTACACCACACAATTCTAAAGGTATCAGATTTGCCTCCCAAAGACAAACACATGCAATGTACCTAATTCAGTTTATAAGTATAAGCAACATTGCTTATTTTAATTATATTAATTCGTAAATAAGAAAACCCGTTGGCAAGATGCTTCACTAGATGGAACAAGTTTTGAGCAAAAGCTCATCGAATTTGAAAAACGAACACCAAAAAGAATAAATAATAGACTGATTTGCTAAAATCTATTGAGTAAGGTTATCCATGGGTCGAGCGGATCAGGTTTGAGATGAACCTGCCACTTAACTCACTCAGGTCGGGTGGAAGAAGTGAAGACTTGTGACTGATCAGAAACCACTACAGGTTGAGTCGGATTGGGGTGTGGCGGACGATCGGTTAGTTCGGTCGAAACCAATGAAGAAGCAGTGGTGGGTGGAGAGTGGTAGATCTTTGCCGAATCTTAGCGGAGGAGAGAAAGATTCAACCGGATTTAAGCGGATTTGAGCCAAACCTTGTCGGATCTATAGGCCAAACATCATCGAATCTAAGACCAGCATAGTCGAATTTGAGCAAATCTATGAAAAACATCGCCGAATCCGAGCAAATCTAAGTCAAACGAATAATGGTTAAATTTCCGTTTGTCTGCTTCAGTGGGAATTGTGTGACCATATAATGGTTGATATCCCTAACAATAATGGTTATGCATGAAAGCAACTTCATCTTGCAATATAAGGAGACATAGTAACTAAAAAAGTCTAAATTGCAAATCTTAGATACTAAAAATATAAAGGACTTAAAAAATTAACTACAAAAACATGCAAGCTCACCTCTCATTGAAAAGGAGTTACGAGACAGGTTGCATGATTAATAGAACCATCATCTATAGAGGAAACAATAGCTCAATATCATATTCGAAATTTTTACTAATTAATGCAAGAATTCAGGTGAAAAAAAAAAAAAAACAAGATACTTCAGTAGAGTGGAAGTTCACCAAGTACATAATTTCTAACTCTTCAAGCCTAGTCCCTTGCCGGAAAATACTTCATTTTTTATTTTTAGTTCACGAAGCTAAGAATAATAGTATTCTATCCCTAATTTTTCTTTTCTATATTTTATTTCACTTCTAACCTGAAAACTTCCTGGACCAGACAAAATGGATCCAATGCATGCGTATAAAAGTTTCCAGTTCAGGTAAGTGTTTGCTGATTACAGCACTTACTAAAGTTTTGTTGTGCAAAAGCCATCTCAATGGAGCAATCACTAATTTTCTTGGGACTTCAAATTGTCAACCTAAAACAAGTAATAAAATTTGTAAGCGTTTTCACAAATTATGCCAAATATTCATGTTTTTAAATAAGATGAACTGGGTTTAGACACATACTTATTCACAGCCTTTTACCCTTCATATAGAACATGTTTCAAGCAAACCAAACAGTTTGTTACAAAAATTATCTTAAATAATAAAAAAAAATGAATTAAAGAAAGTGAGAGATGTATGTCTCAATCTATTGCATGATGATGCTTAATTTTTATAGTACCTCTAAAAATATTATTCATACACGGATACACCCTAATCGAAGTGTTATGAAGCATCTGCCAAAGTAAAAATATATTAGCACAACAGCAACCAAAGTATTTATTATGTGTATACTANCAGTTATGATCTTATTTTAAATTTATAGCTAGGTTTTTATTTGGCAATAATGATATTTGTCATTATGCCTAAAACTTGACTTCAAACGTTATTGCAAATACTTAAAGAGCTAAAAGGAAAAGAAAATTTTAAATCTGACCTTAAGGCCCAAGAATTGGGCACCATCGTTGCTGTATTTTGTTCCAGCTATTTGAAGATGTAGATATATCCAGAGGGTTTGCCCCCATTCAAACATGAAAGGTACATTTGCTGGCAAGAAAACCTCTACGACATTCTCAACAGTTGTGCCTATGCTATGACCTTTTTCTGCCGGATGATTCCTCTTATGTCGAGCCTTTTGTTGATCCATTTTGTCAAGCTTTACTAGGCTCATTTTGCTCAAAAAATACTAACAAATTAATAATCTCGATTATTCTCAAATGATGAGCTTAATATAGAGTATATGTCATTCTGTTTAATAGAATCACGTGGAAATAATTTGATACTATTTAGCATTTAGAGACAGTAAGCTCTGCTCTTATATATGTGAGTAAGTACTTACTCTGGTGAGGTCACTAGTGCGAGCATAAAATAAAAACATTGTACCTGTATAGCCACTTTTATTGAATCATACATGTGGATTGTGACACCGTGAGAGTCCCACATTTTTCCCTTTGAATTCTCAAAGGCATGATTAGCTCTAGATGGAACCATTTAAATTCTCCATTCTCAACGCCAAAGCAACATATATTTATACATGGAAAAGTTTGAATAGTAAATTTTGTTTCTTCTATTGTGGAACATTTTAAGATTCAAAATTTCATAATATTTTGAAAATGATTTATGCTTAACTATTGCGGTAATTTTGTAAGGACTGAATTTTATAATTCTCTGGATCTTTCAACCTCAGTCCCACCTTGCATTCTCTTTGAAAATTATTCTATGTGCAAGGCCGAATATGTCATTCATGCATTTTATTCCTAAAGGTTTCTTTTTAAATCTTTGCGAAATTGTTCCTTGAAAAACATAGTTTCATTAACCAACTGACGGACTAATAACTCATGCATAACCGACTGTAGAGCATTCTAACCATGTTATGCATTTTCTACTATACTTTTGCCACCAATAAATACACATATAAGTTTAGGGGATGGCCTTATTTTGTGGCTTTATTACCCGTGAATATCAACTAAGATATTATCAGGGTACCATTTATTTATTTTTCTTTAGTGTACCATTAATCTAATACCATAAAGGGACACAAACATTCTATTTTTGTTTTAGTTATAGCAGGAGCCATTATTAGGATATCAATTACGCCATAACATATGTAAAAACAATTAATTGAAATTGTTTCCTAGCCTTACCATTCACGGTTCAAGGCATTTTCATATATAGCATAGTTTTTAACATATTCAAAATTTAAAATACAATTCGGCCTTACCACATCTATACACAATCAGATATGCTTCTCCATGCAATTCGGCCTTGACTCTTCTATACAAATTAGATAAGTTTCTCCCTTATCACTTAGATACAAAATTAAATACAATTCCGTCTTATCCTAATCCTATCTCAACACAATCCAAGATTTGTATTTTGAACACTACAGCTGTGATACATCAGTAACACTAGCTGCGAATGACTTAGCTGCTATCCTTGATGACTACAACTGTATCCTTAACAATATATAATTATATTTGGCTTTAATGGCAAGGACCTCAGAGAGACTGGTTTGACTTATGCAGTTTATAACAGTCAAGGTATTCATTACCTTTCCTTCTTTTTTTTTTCTTCTTTTTTTCAATGTCTATATTTAAGATCACAATTTTGGTAAGATAATTATGTTCTATTGAAGTTTGGTTCCGCCTTTCATGCAAACTAAAAACAATGGGGAGCCGGTGAAACTAAGAAAGGAAAGTTCTCCTATAGTAATTTCATCATAGTTGACTTGGATGGCTAAAAACTATATGACCACATACAATCACTTCTTTTTTATTTTTTAAGAAAATGATATCTAATAGAATAAAATCCTTTGTTATATTTCGAAAGTTTTAGACGAGGTTATCATTTCATTTTTAGACTTCTAGTATTCTCGATCTTTTAACAAGATGATGTAAGACCATATAACAAGTTGAGAAACGACACATCTTACCTTAAGGCCTAGGAGCTGGGCCATTCCTGCGAGGTTTACCAAAGTCGCTCAATTTTTGTGGTTGTCGTGTGTACTGTGTCATGCTCAGAAGGTCACAGGTTATGAAGTTCTTATGTCATCGTCAACCAACCCAATCATGTCTTGTGGCTGGGAGTCACACTTTCATTGGTAACGGCATCACTAGAGGTGTCTTTCCACCAGACCCTCAAGCTAGAGGCCAACAGATTTGAGACCTTGGATCTAGGCTCTCTCATCATCGTCTATTCATTCGGCTGACAATTCGTGTTTTAAAGACAATGGTGCCTTGGTAATATCTCTTTATCTTTCCCATCTCGACCCAATTTTAGATGACTGGATATGGGCAGAGTAAAGAGATGATCATTGAGTCTCATCCCATGAGGTACTCTAGATTGAACTGAGTGAACCCTTTGTCACAGGAAGAGCTAGATGACTAATCGCTTTCCCACAGACGGCGCCAAACTGATGATGCCAAAATCGTCAGTTTGGGTCACTCGCCCAATCCAAAGTATTAGACAATCTCGTAGGACCTGCAAGATAAAGGAGAGATAGATCGAATAGACCACCGGGTTGTGCCCGGCGGGGGAGCCTCCGATGCTTAAATTAGTATCAACCCATATTTTTCATATTTAGATAGTGTTTTGTAGTAGTTTTTGACGTACCTTCACAAGTGAGACGGACTATCCCTTTTATAGGTGATTTGGATAGCTGTTATACATAATTGGAGATTATTACCCATGTGTAACAGTCATCGTATTGATGGGCGTTTAAGACCAATTAGTAACGGTCGCCATTAATGTGTTGAATGTGCTTGAATGGTTACATCTTTTGGTCTACTAATGATGCAAGATCATCCATACCTTAATGATTTTTAGGACTCATCAAGAACCAGCAAGAAGAAACAAATTCTCCAGGTAAGCATCTATCTATCTATCTTTTAATCCCAAATTAAAATTCAGCTACTGGTTTTGAGGGTTTTGATATTCTAGACAACTTCTAAAAACTATTTAACTTCTTTCTTATGCTGAATTGAACCAATTTAAAACTCTCTTTCTTTTCAATCTGTTTTTCTTTTTCCTGTCTATAAAATGTTAATTAGACTCCTGATTTCTCCAAAAAAGTTATTTGAACAAGAAAAATTAGGATAAGATAATCCTTCCCTTGATTTTTTTTTTTTTTTTTTTAATTCTAATGATTTATATCTTTGTACATAAGACCATGTTGATAATATGATGTCTGTACGGTTGCTTCTTAATAATTGCATAAATAGAGTGGTTTTTAACATAAATAGAGTGGTTTTTAAAACGCATCGAGAGGACTTAATCTAGCAACTACCATTGCAGGAATTAGCTTATTTTGCAGGTATTTTGTTGGTTCTCTCTCTCTCTTTTTGTTTTGTGGGGGGTGGGGGGTTTTCTATATATCTACTAATATTAATTTTAATATTCTCATTTGAACTGTTGATCTATAGAAAATTCATACTTTTGTGCTGGGCTGTGTGACTTTTAGGTGCAATGGTTCTTTTCTAATACTAGTTTAAAGATTACAAACTAAATTTGAATTTTTCCAAAATTTAAAATAACCATCTTTTTTCTTATGTTCTTTCACCCATTATTATATGGTAGGCTGTTACTGCTCAGAGAAGCTTCCAAATGTTGGAGCTTTTCATTTTCTAAAAGGTTGATAAGCGATAAGATTTTCTTCTTGACGTGACTGCAGTCTCTGTTCAAACATGGGGCAGCATTCTGCATGTTCTTTTGGGCCATAGATGAATGGAATAGATGGAAGTCATGGAACCTTTCAGGCCAAAGAGAGTAAAAAGTGTAGAGATTGTAGAGCATGACAGCAAAAGAAGCAGTTCAGATAAACTTCCGAAACTGGAATAATTCGTCGCAAAGCAAAGCAATGGTAAACAAAGTTTAGCCTTTTAATTACTCTTACATTCTCATCATTTCTGTACCAGAAGTCAGTGAATCATGTAGACAATATACTAAATACTGTATATATCTTCCAGGGATTCATTTAGATAGTAAAATAAATACAATATCCCCACACTTATGTGTCCTTTTCTAGCGGTGGTAAGGCCACAAATTTAATAAATTAATGGTTTAATTGCCTAATTTTGAATATTTTGAGTTTTTGAGCATATCTAAAGACCGTTACCTAACAATGGTCTCAACTAGGTACAGTCCTAGGAGGGGGTGCCTTGACTAGGTGCTACCCTTTAGCACTTTCTCTTGTGTATACCTTTACTATACTAAATGATGCACTATTTTCTTGCAAAAATTTGCAGTTGTTCCACATTTTTTATAGTGTTGTATTGCTGTTTGAAGGAACTTATCAAATCTTTTCTTTATATATAAGCTTTTAACATGTTCTTATTGCACAATGTTATTTGAGTAACTAGTAAATAACTAATGTTTTATGTAGTTATTGCAATGAGATAATTAGGCTGAATAATATCTTCAATTTCTCAAATGTAGCTTGGTAAATTTGTTTAATTCAAAAGCATAAAGGATATCGAGTCTAGTGTGTCTAGACATGCACAAATCCTTAGGTAGATTTAAGATAAAATTTCCATCCTAAATACATTTCTGGTCTCTTGATTAAAAAAAAAAAAAATCTATCTCATTTGGAATGTGTTATAATTTTCAGACAACAGCTTTCAAATCTATCAATTTTCTTACCCTTTCCCCCTCTTTTTACAAGTCAGGTTGGTAATGGCGTAATGCTCAAACCACAGGACTTTTGGAATTTTTATTTTCCCAGTAGTTGAATCTTGAATCTTTTGGATCTTGACGCACCTTCTACTGTTGTAGCATCTGCCTCATCTCCATATATTTCAAAGGTAAGATGTTCTCGTCATTTTATTCTGCTTTTCCTCTTATTGTGTCCTGCCAAAAGAAAAGTTGTTTCTCTGTATACACATAATAAATACTTTGGTTGCTGTTGTGCTAATATATTTTTACTTTGGCAGATGCTTCATAACACTTCGATTAGGGTGTATCCGTGTATGAATAATATTTTTAGAGGTACTATAAAAATTAAGCATCATCATGCAATAGATTGAGACATACATCTCTCACTTTCTTTAATCATTTTTTTTTTTAATTTAAGATAATTTTTGTAACAAACTGTTTGGTTTGCTTGAAACATGTTCTATATGAAGGGTAAAAGGCTGTGAATAAGTATGTGTCTAAACCCAGTTCATCTTATTTAAAAACATGAATATTTGGCATAATTTGTGAAAACGCTTACAAATTTTATTACTTGTTTTAGGTTGACAATTTGAAGTCCCAAGAAAATTAGTGATTGCTCCATTGAGATGGCTTTTGCACAACAAAACTTTAGTAAGTGCTGTAATCAGCAAACACTTACCTGAACTGGAAACTTTTATACGCATGCATTGGACCATTTTGTCTGGTCCAGGAAGTTTTCAGGTTAGAAGTGAAATAAAATATAGAAAAGAAAAATTAGGGATAGAATACTATTATTCTTAGCTTGTGAACTAAAAATAAAAAATGAAGTATTTTCCGGAAGGGACTAGGCTTGAAGGTTAGAAATTATGTACTTGGTGAACTTCCACTCTACTGAAGTATCTTGTTTTTTTAAAAAAAAAAAAAAAAAGTTCCAATCGTGACAGACCATTCCTCTAGTCGTCAACAAATGAGAATTGTACTTTTCACGTTTGAGTGGGGGCAAAAACATGGCCTAGTTTTTACGCCTTCAAAAAATTGAAGCAAAAGAGGTCTAGGCCTTAGACATGAAGTATCATGTTAAGCTTAAAAAAAATCTTGAAAAGGGAAGAGCTCGTCATCTTAAAAAGGGAAGAGCTTGTCAAGAAGATTTCAACAATAAAAAGATCGAGGTATGTGACAAAATAATATTGTCATTTAAGATAACACATTTATCTTTGTCTATTTTATATTCGTCTATAAAAATTTACACCTAGTAAGGTTTCATGCAAAAATGTATGCATTACTAGACAGATCACAAAAGAGGTAAAACTCTAGGATTACAAGGAAATAAGAAAAATGTCCACCTAGGCTATTGGTAACTTATTATTTATATATGAATTGTTCTAAAATTCTTGTTTAACCAAGTCTTGGCAAGTGCATGTGCTACTTAATGCAGATATCAACATGGCCTCAAGAAGGTCCAAAATGATGTAGCGTCAAGGAATATTTCCAGCAACAAGTGACAAGATTCCTTAAATGGATGTAAGTCACCAAAAAAGTGATAAGATTCCGCCAAGACGGATGTAAATCACTAACGAAGCCTAAGTGACAAGATTCCTTAAATAGATGTAAGTCACCAAAAAAATGGCTAAGTGATAAGATCCCGCCAAGATGGATGTAAATCACTGACAAAGCCTAAATGACAAGATTCCTTAAATGGATGTAAGTCATAAAAAAAAATGGCTAACTGATAAGATTTCGCCAAGATGAATGTAAATCACTGACGAAGCGTAAGTGACAAGATTTCTTAAATGGATGTAAGTCACTAAAAAAAAAAAAAAATTTGGCTAAGTGATAAGATTCTGCCAAGACGGATATAAATCACTGACGAAACCTAAATGATGAAGCTTCGTAACTGGATGTAAGTCACCCAAAAAATGGCTAAGTGATAAGATTCTACCAAGACAGATGTAAATCACTAACGAAGCCTAAATGACGAAGCTCCGTAACTGGATGTAAGTCACCCAAAAGTGGCTAAGTGACTAAATACCCTTAGACGAATGTAAGCAGACAAGGATTCTTACACAAACGCAAGTCAAATGCAAATCAAGATTATCAAATGTGACAACCAGAAAATGAGTAAAAGAAGAAGCATCGAAGTCATCAAAAATGGTCGTCCAAAGAAATCACCTCGCTCTTCAGTAGTGATAAAAAATGGTCATCCAAAGAAATCACCTTACACTTCAACAGTGATAAAAAATTGTCGTCCAAAGAAATTAGCTTGTTCTTCAGCAGTGATAAAAAATGACCGTCCAAATAAATTTGCTCACTTTCAAGACCAAGCTATGACCCCTCGAACGTCCAAAAGGACCTTCAAAAGGCAGATACTAAGAAGTCTTCACAAAAATACTACCGTTGAAGAAGAAAGTAGTTGAAGATAAAGAAGCTTGAATCTAAACAAGTCAAGAACATTCCCTAAGTCTGACCAGCATAAAGCAAAATCAGACTTGGGAATGGGGGGGCAATTGATGAGTCTTAAAAATCATTAAGGTCGTCCATTAATATGGACAACCTTGCATCATTAGTAGACCAAAAGATGTAACCGTTCAAGCACATTCAACACATTAATGGCGACCGTTATTCATTGGTCTTAAACGCCCATCAATACGATGACTGTTACACATGGGTAATAATTGTCTCCAATTATGTATAACAGCTATCCAAATCACCTATAAAAGGGATAGTCCGTCTCACTTGTGAAGGTACGTCAAAAACTACTGCAAAACACTATCTAAATATGAAAAATATGGGTTGATACTAACTTAAGCATCGGATGCTACCCCACCGGGTACAACCCGGTGGTCTATTCGATCTATCTCTCCTTTATCTTGTAGGTCCTACGAGATTGTCTAATACTTTGGATTGGGCGAGTGACCCAAACTGACGATTTTGGCATCATCAAAGCTTATTACCATGTTTTTTTTTTTTGAGTGATTTTGTAGATAATGAGTTCTTGCCTGGTTGTCAAAAATGTGTATAATAAAATGAAAATCTACACTAACGAGCACCTTGATAATTTTCCAGTGCTTATGTTTTGTGTCTTATATATATATATATATTGTGTCTCATGGAGCATGACACTTAATTTTAATTAATAGTAAGATAAAAAATTGAAAATAAATTGATTTTGAAAATGTTAATCGGCACAAGTACCAAAATAGACAAAAATAAAACAAAAAATTGATTGTCAGAAAAAGAATACACTGCAAGTATAAACTAAAATTTATTTGGTGGAAGAGTCAATTGTAGGGCTTACTTAGGGAAGGGAAAAATAAGGTTAACTAACTATTAAAGTTGTGAGATTAGGGTTGAAGTGGGAGCCCCATATTGTAATTGTGGTGGACGAGCTAATCAATACAGCTTGAATACATGGCTTTAGAATGATTTTAATATATATATATGTATAATTGATTTGACATATTTTTTTGATTTAGCACATGATGATTTTGCAAATTTTATGGTATATTTCAAGTTTTATACACATGATCACCTAATAACTACGGATATTCAAAAGGCACGCTTAGAGCTTTCTAAAACATGATAAACTTTTACAATTATTATTATTATTTTTTGCTTTTGTTTTTGCTTTTAGAAAACATGATAAGCTTTTATAGTTTTTGCTTTTTTTTTTAAAAACGAAATTTTTTATTATATATATATATTTTTGAGAGGTAATTTTGACCTATAACATCTACTCTTGATAATTGATCTTTATCATCAAAGTAAAACACCAATTAGTTTTTGGTGTAGACAGAGATCAAACTCCAAATCTCTTATTCGACGACAAAAAACTTTACTAAATGAACTAACTGAACTTGCGACATCTTATATATATAATTGACAACCTTGAAGCATATTCTTCTACTTTTATGTTCATCCACTTTATTTACTGAGTTGCGTTCCAAATTTTTAGTGTGCTTGATATCAAATAACTGGAAGAATGTTAGGGCTGGTGTAGGGCTAGATATGCTATATAAAGTTGTTCAAGTGTCTATTTGTTTTAAACTAGATATGCTCTATGAAGTTGTTCAAGTGTCTATTTGTTTTAAATTGTGTTGTTTTGAGTTATGTAACAATAATTTCTAAGGATATAATATGTTAGGGTCATATGTTTTGTAATTGGCTAATCCTTTGACATAATACACTTTACTTGTAATTGGGTAAATCTAAGATGGGTTTAGTACTTCAGAAAACATGTTGTTCAAGTCAAGTATTAAAGACATGAAGATTGGTTCAAGAAACAAGTAAAGAAAAGCTGTTCATTAAGTATTAGTAGATAGCTCGATAAATGCCTGCTATCGAGAATTAATGTAAAGCTCAATAGATAGCTTGACAACAACTTGATCTATCGAGAATTACGATTTCAGAATTTTCAAATCTGAAATCCAGCCCAGGTTTTTGTATTTGTTTAGGGTTTCTTTTTTCACAACCCTAGACATATATAAGGCTTATTTTAAGAGCCGTCACACACGGATACAAAGACCAAGAGACTTATTTTCTCGGTGACAAGCTATTGTGTTTGTACGCCATAGGGTTTTGTAATTGAGTGCTTTCATATCTTCATTGTTGATGAAGTGAAGAACTTTACAGCCTACAACATCTATTCAAGTTGCTGGAATTAGTCACGTACTGGGATCTGTGCAAAGGGTTAGTTACAAATTGGAGGTTTGTGCATCAAGGGAAATAAGGCTACTACAAGATCAAGTCCAATTAAGTATTATAGCGAAGGTTCAACTGTAGGTTGGTATTTCGGGATAGGTTTGAGTAGTTGGTAAGATTTCTTATACTTGTAATCGCTTGATTGTTGATTAGTGGATTCTTGGGAATGGTGACCTTAAAATCATCCGGTGGGATTTTTGCTTTGCAAGGTTTTCCCCATTTGTCAACAAATCGCACTGTTAAATTTATTTTCCACTGTATTTAGTATTTTTTGTGATTTGTTGGTGCCTTCACAATTTGCATGTAATTGAACTGAATTAAATAACTTAGGTAATTAAATTAATTAACCAGGGTCAAGCTATCTTAACCCAATATTGTATTACCTAATTTTATTATTCTATATTTGAGTCATGGAGCTATGTCGTTGTTTACATGTTTCAGGCCAAAAAAAATTGTCATTTGTTAGTTTTAATTTCATGTTAGAACATATTGATTTATCTCTTATTTGGTAATTCAATCAATTATATTAGTTGTTTCTTTTTCTAAAAGTAAAAAATAAAAAATAAAAAATAAAAATAAATTGGTTTTTTTTTTTTGGATAGTATGAAGCAAATTATTATGCCTTTATATTAAAGAAATATTAAATTGTGGAATGCAATACCATTGTCTAACAATATTTGTTTTTAGGAAATCCATATATACATGATTCATGGATCCAACATAAAGATTTTATTTTATTTTCTCGGATTATTTTAGAATGAATATTTGGAAATTATTTTAAAGTATATGAGATATATTGTATGTGATTTAGGTATGGGGATAAGATTTGCAATTAGAAAATCTAAATTACAACTTCCCTGTAAACTTAAAAACCCTAACCCATAGTCAGTGATGAAATTGAGTTTTATTTTTATTTTTTATGATACCAAGATCAAAACTATAAATTTTAACAGTAGAGCACTGAATGCTCTGTTTAGTTCCGCAACTAATGAAGAATTCAAGAAGATCTCTTCCACTGACAATGCGAAGGTAGCATGGACTATTCTTCAGAATACCTACGAGGGCGTAAAGGCTGTTAAAAACTTCAAGCTCCAAAGGCTCACTACCAATTTTGAGGAAATAAGGATGTATGAGGACAAGTCATTCGATGAATTATATGCCAAGCTCAAGGACATAATGAATTCAGCCTTCAATCTTGGAGAACAAATTCCAGAGCCTAAGATTGTCAGGAAGATCCTCAGATCTCTTTCGAAAGATTCCATGCCAAGATCATTGCCATTGAAGAATCAAAGGATCTTGACTCTATTCCTTTGACAGAGCTGATAGGAAACTTGCAAACCTATGAATAAGGGTTGGCAAGGGTAGTAAAGGCAAGAACATGACCATGAAGACTAAGAATGATGATAACGATGAGTCGTCTGAAGATGAGGATACTAAGTTAAAATCTTATATCACCAGAAAATTCAAGAAGTTTATCAAAAATGCGAATGCAAAGTAAGTGATAAGGATCGCAAATAGTCTGCATTTTCTCAATTCAATTCCCAAGACAAAGGCAAGAGAGAATTCAAGGATGCTGGTCAAAGCAATAGTATTCTTGCTGGACCAAAGTGTTAAGAGTGTAAAGGATTTGGACACATGAAGCGAGAGTGTCCCATATATCTCAAATCCATTGGCAAAAGCAAAGCCTTAATTGCCACCTTAAGTGATACGGAACCATAAGTAGATTCTGATGAAAGTGACCAAGATAGGATAGTGAGTGCTTTCACAGCTACTGTTGAGTCTCCTGAGGAAGTAGTAGACCTAATTGATGAGGAAGAAAAGTTGATAGAATCAAAGTTTGAGAAGATGGATGATCAAGATGACATCCACACTGCCTACATTAAGTTGTACAAGGTCTCTAAGAAGCATGAGAAGCTTTACAAGTTGGCTATGAGAAAGCTTAATGAAGTGGAGTTGGAACGTGAGGAACTCTCCACCAAGGTTGATAAAGCTAATCAAACCATTGGAGCACTGAAATTTTGAGAACAATCTTCTTGTTGAAAAGGCCAAGAAACTAGATGCTGAACTATTTCAGGTTATAGCACAACTGGAAAGGACTTCAAGTGCCCAATCGAATGAAATACCAAATTTCCAGAAGTTTGCATTTGATAAAACAAGTTTCGGGTATGATCACTCTCTCTCCTCTAGCAATACCTCTTCTAATGCTTTAAATAGAGTTATTTTTGTTCCCCCTACTAATAATGATAACTCTAAGGTAATTGATTCTAAAACTAAAAATGTGAGTGAAGATAAAAGTGATAAGGGAAAATCCATTCTAGGAGCAACCCCTAAGGTTGGTAAGAAAGAGTCTAAGCAGAATAATCATTGCTCCACCAATAAGAAGTCTTAACCAAAGAAGCCTCATTTCTGTCACTAATGTGGAGCATCTGTGCACACTCATCCAAATTGCTATAAGTGGTTAGCCACTTAACAAAGCAATAGTGTGTCATCTTTGGAGAACTAAAATCAACTTCAAATTTCTTTAGCTCCTCTTGGAGAACTTCTTAAGGCTGTCATGTTTCTTTCGAACTTCAATGGTTTCAATTCTCCTTATCCTTTTGAATAAAGGTTCATACAAAAGAAACGATCCCTATCCATGTCTCCCATCTAGAAGGAAAAGGACTCCAAATGATTCTATCACTTCTCTCCCCTGGTACTTGTGTGATTGTTGGTTTATGTTTTCTATTTTAAGTCAATCTATTTTTTATGANATTAGAAGAGGTATTGCTAGAGGAGAGAGAGTGATCATACCCGAAACTTGTTTTATCAAATGCAAACTTCTGGAAATTTGGTATTTCATTCGATTGGGCACTTGAAGTCCTTTCCAGTTGTGCTATAACCTGAAATAGTTCAGCATCTAGTTTCTTGGCCTTTTCAACAAGAAGATTGTTCTCAAAATTTCAGTGCTCCAATGGTTTGATTAGCTTTATCAACCTTGGTGGAGAGTTCCTCACGTTCCAACTCCACTTCATTAAGCTTTCTCATAGCCAACTTGTAAAGCTTCTCATGCTTCTTAGAGACCTTGTACAACTTAATGTAGGCAGTGTGGATGTCATCTTGATCATCCATCTTCTCAAACTTTGATTCTATCAACTTTTCTTCCTCATCAATTAGGTCTACTACTTCCTCAGGAGACTCAACAGTAGCTGTGAAAGCACTCACTATCCTATCTTGGTCACTTTCATCAGAATCTACTTATGGTTCCGTATCACTTAAGGTGGCAATTAAGGCTTTGCTTTTGCCAATGGATTTGAGATATATGGGACACTCTCGCTTCATGTGTCCAAATCCTTTACACTCTTAACACTTTGGTCCAGCAAGAATACTATTGCTTTGACCAGCATCCTTGAATTCTCTCTTGCCTTTGTCTTGGGAATTGAATTGAGAAAATGCAGACTATTTGCGATCCTTATCACTTACTTTGCATTCGCATTTTTGATAAACTTCTTGAATTTTCTGGTGATATAAGATTTTAACTTAGTATCCTCATCTTCAGACGACTCATCGTTATCATCATTCTTAGTCTTCATGGTCATGTTCTTGCCTTTACTACCCTTGCCAACCCTTATTCATAGGTTTGCAAGTTTCCTATCAGCTCTGTCAAAGGAATAGAGTCAAGATCCTTTGATTCTTCAATGGCAATGATCTTGGCATGGAATCTTTCGAAAGAGATCTGAGGATCTTCCTGACAATCTTAGGCTCTGGAATTTGTTCTCCAAGATTGAAGGCTGAATTCATTATGTCCTTGAGCTTGGCATATAATTCATCGAATGACTTGTCCTCATACATCCTTATTTCCTCAAAATTGGTAGTGAGCCTTTGGAGCTTGAAGTTTTTAACAGCCTTTACGCCCTCGTAGGTATTCTGAAGAATAGTCCATGCTACCTTCGCATTGTCAGTGGAAGAGATCTTCTTGAATTCTTCATTAGTTGCGGAACTAAACAGAGCATTCAGTGCTCTACTGTTAAAATTTATAGTTTTGATCTTGGTATCATAAAAATAAAAATAAAACTCAATTTCATCACTGACTATGGGTTAGGGTTTTTAAGTTTACAGGGAAGTTGTAATTTAGATTTTCTAATTGCAAATCTTATCCCCATACCTAAATCACATACAATATATCTCATATACTTTAAAATAATTTCCAAATATTCATTCTAAAATAATCCGAGAAAATAAAATAAAATCTTTATGTTGGATCCATGAATCATGTATATATGGATTTCCTAAAAACAAATATTGTTAGACAATGGTATTGCATTCCACAATTTAATATTTCTTTAATATAAATCTCTCTCTCTCTCTCTCTCTCTCTCTCTCTCTCTCTCTCTCTCTCTCTCTCTCTCTCTCTCATTTAGTCTCCTTTTCATGGCACCTAAGAAATCTGTCCCTTCTAAGAACCCGATACGTCATGGTTCCTTTTCCTCCTTCCCTTCTGATTTTGTTCGGTTCTGTGATGAGAAGGCATGAGATGAATTCTTTGAGAAATTTTCTGATTAGGCGATTCATTCAAAACGCTAAGTCATTTTGTTTGACTTTCTAGACACTCCTCTACTCAGTGCGTTTAGCTCTTGGGGATGGGCTTCTCTATGTAAGAACCTTTTAGGTGTCCCGAAACGTTCATACAAGAGTTTTACTCCAACATGCATGCCATCGATACCTCTGTACCTAGGTTTACTACAGTATTCTGAGGTGCATGCATCGTAGTTACCTTGGAGCTCATTTTCGAGGTACTATGTGTCCGGTGTCCCTAGGGTGGATCATTTGAATTACCCTAGTCATGAGTGTCTCTCTTCTATCTCTAGAGACAAGTTGGCCTCACTCTTTTGTGAGAATGCCATATTGTGGTGAGGTACCCTAAATTTCTCCACAATTGAGTTTGCTAAGGGTCCACAAATCCTTAATATGGTGATGACATTTGTACACACTCCATGGTCACACTATAACACCATCATTGAGCCTCACATTATAACACCATCATTGAGCCTCATTCTCGTTTCCTTCTTTCTCTCACGGAAGATCTTTCTATAGATTTTCCCTCACACATGATAATACTTATTCTAGATTGCTATCAAGACACTGCTACACATGATAAGCTCATTTTTCCTTCAGCTATCACACACATCCTTATACATGCACGTCACCATTCCTCTATTTCCTCTCTTCCATGTCATGGGTGCCATAAGCAAGGAGTCTATTCGGAGGAGTGCAGCGCAATTGGCTACAAAGTGGCCTCATATGAAGATGAAGGATGCAGCTCCTACCCTTCAACCCTCCTCTGCATCTGCCCTTTCTTCCTCCTCTAGGGCATATATCTTTCTCGCTGACATCATGGATCAGCTTCAGCACACGCGTGCTGATTTTGGTGGTCATTTTGACCATCTATGTGATGAGATGTGTTAGATGAACACTAGAACCAGTCGCATTGCTTGCTGCCAGTCTCACCTTGGTGGTTTTGTGCCCTAACCTTCACCTGAGTTTGCTAAGGAGTCCACTTTTGGTGGAGATGATGATGATGGCGTTGATGATTCTGGCTCTTCCAGTGATGATGAGATGATGACCTCTCGATGATGCACCCTTTGTCAATTGTGACAAAAATATAGAGTAATTTTGTATATGAGAGTAGTCATTATGTTAGGGGGAGAGCTAGCATAGGATATACTAGATAAAGGGAGTGTTTTGAGGGATGTAGTGAGGTTTTGTTGTAGCTTTTCTTACTTTATGTACCATGGTCTTGTGACCTCTTTTACATACATTGTATTTTTTGATATATATATATATGATGGTGATGATGATGTATGTTTTTCTTCACCTTTTTCTCACATGCGTTGTTTCTTTTCTCTCTTTATACGTATGTTTTTTCTTTTATACAACTTGTCCATGTTTCACAATTGATGCCTTGATGAATCTTGTTTAAGTGTTTCAGTTAAGACAGGATGCAATTCTACCATGCCATGATTTCTCTTCTTGCAAAGTTTTTCAAGATTTCGTAGTAGGGTTAGACTTATGTACTTTTGTTGGTTATGGGATGCTTGTGTTAGACTTCTCTCATAACTATTGTTTGTGATTTTGTCACAAATTGCCAAAGGGAAAGATTGTTAGGGTCATATGTTTTGTAATTGGCTAATCCTTTGACAAAATGAACTTTACTTGTAATTGGGTAAATCTAAGATGGGTTTAGTACTTCAAGAAACATGTTGTTCTAGTCAAGTATTAAAGTCATTAAGATTAGTCCAAGAAACATGTAAAGAAAAGTTGTTCATTAAGTCTTGACAGATAGCTCGACAGATGCCTGTTATCGAGACTTAATGTAAAGCTTGATAGATAGCTCGACAGCAGCTCGATCTATCGAGAATTACGATTTTAGAATTTTCATATCTAAAATTCAACCCAGGCTTTTGTATTTTTTTAGAGTTTCTTTTCTCACAACCCTAGACATATATAATACTTATTTTAAGAGCCGTAGCACACAGATATAGAGACCAAGAAATTTATTTTCTTTGTGAGAAGTTACTGCATTTGTATGCCATATGGTTTTGTAACCAAGTGTCTCTAGATCTTCATTGTTGATGAAGTGAAGAACTTTACAACTAATAACATCTGTTCAAGTTGCTGGAGTTAGCCACGTACTAGGATCCGTGCAAAGGGTTAGTCACAAATTGGAGGTTTGTGCATCAAGGAAAAGAAGGCTACTACAAGATTAAATCCAATTGGGTATTAGAGTGAAAGTTCAACTGTAGGTTGGTATTTCGGGATAGGCTAGAGTAGTTGGTAAGATTCCTTATACTTGTAATTGAATTATTTAGCCGGGGTCAAGCTATCTTAACCCAACATTGTATTACCTAATTTTATTATTCTATATTTGAGTCATGGAACTATGTCGTTGTTTACATGTTTCAGGCCAAAATAATTTGTCATTTGCAAGTTTTAATTTCATGTTAGATCATATTGATTTATCTCTTATTTGGTTATTCAATCAATTATATTAGTTGTTTCTTTTTCTAAAAATAAAAAATAGAAAAAAAATTGGTTTTTTTTTTTCCTCGGATAGTATCAAGCAAATTATTATGCCTTTATATTAAAGAAATATTAAATCATGGAATGCAATACTATTGTCTAACAATATATATATATATATATATTTAGGAAATCCATATATACATGATTCATGGTAGAGGTGGCAAAATTGGACACGACCCGCGAACCTGACATGACACAACATGAAATTAACAGGTTATGGGTTAAAGTTTAACGGGTTCGTGTCATATTTAGGTTGACACAGTTGACCTGTTTAATAAACGGGCTGGGTTTGTGTCGAACATATAAAACCCATTTGACCCATCTGACCCATTTAATTAAATGACATTTTACCAATTGTTGTGGTTTATTTTCTTTGACATATTGTGATTGATTATTTGTGATATTGTGATATGTTTTAGTTTTGAATGATTATTTGTGATGCAATTACTCGTTAGTTCTAAATTTTATATTAAAAATATTTATTTGTTTGTTTTTTCATATTGATAAAATTTGATAAATAGGTCGACAAGACTAACCTGTTTAATAAATGGGTCGTGTTAGAGTTGAGGAATCTTGAATCGTTTAATAAACATGTCGGGTTTGTGTTGACCTATATCGTCGAATACTCATGAGTTGACACAACACAACCCAACACGCGAACACGAATTGCCACCCCTAATTCATGGATTCAAAATAAAGATTTTATTTTATTTTCTCAGATTATTTTAGAATGAATATTTGGAAATTATTTTAAAGTACATGAGATGTATTGTATGCGATTTAGGTATGGGGATAAGACTTGCAATTAGAAAATCAAAATTACAACTTCCCTATAAACTCAAAAACCCTAATCCATAGTCGGTCATGAAATTGAGTTTTTTATCTATGAATATCAAGTATCAACTAAGATGATTTATCTTAATCATGGAAGTAGCTGTAGACACCAGATTTTGTACCCGTTAATAAATTTTGGTCCCCAGCCCCAATAATAAGCTTGACATATGAAATCAATGCTGAAAAATGAATTTTGCTTACTATTTTGCCCATAATTTTTGATCCACACAAAGTTGCTAAGTGTGGTTTTTCATTGGAAAGTAGACATCCTGGGTTTTAATTTGAACACAAAGTTTTCCTAATTTGGACTTATATTAAGTAAATTATGACCATTTGAAGTTGGGCCAACTAGGCAGTCTGTTTTTTTTTTTTTTTTTTTTTTTTTTTTTTGTTGGGTTTTAAAACTACATTTTAAGGGCCAAAACTTGATGTGGGCCGGCCCATGGACCCTTGAGAATGTCCAAAGATCAATAAAAAGTCTGAAAATCCTAATTTTAACATTAAAAAACTCATCTTATGCCTCCAATCAAAACCCTAGCTAGAGAGAGTCATATTTTAGCCTTCATCTTTTCTAAAACCCTAATTCTCTTTTCCAAAACTCCCACATAGCACCTTTGCATGTTTTTGACAAATTAAAAACCTCTCTTTAATTAGTTCTAAGGCAGAAACTATTTTTCCAATTTGATTTCTCAAAACCTTTTTCAAAACTAATCCTGCTCTTGAGTTGTGATTATTAAAAACTATTGTATTCTTTAATTCTCTTGTTCTCTCAACTTAATCTTTGTGTTGTAGGCATTGAGGGGCCGGTTAAATATCAAACAAGTGTGTTCCCATAAGTAAGGTGAGTCTTCCTTCATGACTTTTCCTTGAATTGGATCTTTTTATGACTTGTTCTTGTTGTTCTTAATTGATTTATATGTTGTATATTCTCTAGAAATATGATTTGATTTTGTTTGGTTTTGATTTGTTGTGTCTCACCATATTTTGATTAGAGAGTTAAATGTTTGGATATTTTGATGAACATGTTTTGATTGTTGTTAATTAGATCCAATGCATGTTTAGGAATAGATTTTGTTTTGTTTATTTTTGTTGTTAGTTTAGGTTGTTTATTTTTATATTAAAACCTTGTTAGGTTGTTAGAATTCGTGTTTTAGAACCTTGCCTTGCTTACTGCGTTTCTAGGGTTTCTGGGCAGAAACCCACATGCGCATAATCTTGCTTGCACATATAGGCTTGATTATGCGCACGCAGGGTTGTTCATGCGTGCGCATGAACTAGCCTAGAAACCTTAATTTTATTTCTTCTGTTTCTACTTCTGTTTTCACATGTAATTCTTTCTGTTTAGACTCTGTTCCATGTTTTCATGCTTTTGAGCTTCTATTTCACATGTTTAATTGTTTGTTTGTCTTTAACATGCTAGATTAGGGTTTTCTTTTTCTTTTCTTGCTTTAATACTATGAACATGCATTGACATGTCCATTCATTAATGCATATGTGCTAAGATGCAGCAAGGTAAGTAAGGTAAGTCATGCATCCACATGAACATGCATTGGATATATATTTAATGATGAGTTGAACTTGCTTGGTTGGATGATGTGTTCTTGATGTCTAGAATGCAATCACATGTTTCTTTGATATAGCCATGTCTATGTTTCAACCCTTGTGATATCTTGTTGTTTGCTCATTCCTTGTATGAGATGATATGATATGCATGATATATGTATGCTAGGCTTGATGTGAGTTGCCATAATAAATGTATGTTAGGGTTTTTGGGATGATTAATGCCATGTTGATTGCTAGATGTATGTGTATGTGTGAGTATAGATAACAATATTGAATGAATCTTTAATGAAATTAAGATGTAAGACACAATGACTGAAAACTGACCCATAGGTCGGGTGGGGTTGGGTGCCTAACACCTTCCCATCCTCATACATAAACTCTGAACCTATACTCTAGTAGTAAAACAAGTCCTTCCACGTAAGGGCACTATATTTATGATTTTTAGACCTAATCTAGGTGGCGACTCCATTTAGTCCACAGTGGCACTACAAAAATCAAGGCCTATAGAGGTCTTTTTTTTTTAGTGGTGTTTATAAAAAACGACACTATAGGTTTTCTACAGCTGCGTTTTGAAGGGTCTATAGTGGTATTTTAAAACAATGGGCTCATAGCAGCGTTTGAAAGGGTTTATAGCATTGTTTCAAAAACACCACTATAGGTCCTGGTCTTACAAGGACCTATAGTGGATTTTGGAAAACGCCACTATAGGTCCTACCTAAATTTTTTTTTTGAGTGATCTATAATAGCATTTGGAAAGTGCCACCATAGTTGAACCTAAATACACACACACACTATAGGTCCAGCAAAAAAAAAAAAAAAAAAAAAAAAAAGCAATTGAAAATTACCGAAAATTTTCAAAATATCTCATCTCTCACTCTCAAACTCTAACTCTAACTCTCTCACTCTTTGATTATATATATATAAAACCTCTCTCACTCTCTAAAACTCACTTTGTCACTCTCTTTCACTCCATGCCACTAACGTCAACCCACTGTCCACTCCACACTCTCACTAAGCTGCGAAGCCCAGCCCTCCCTTCTCAACTTGTCGACGTGGATTTGCCTTTGGCCAACTCAGACAGACGACGGTTAGACCTGTTCCCCTTCCCCTTCCCCTCCCTTTTATCTCTCTCTTTTGATTTTTTGTGTTTTTTTGGTCAGTAGATCTATCTTCTTTTTTTTTTTTTTTTTTTTTTGGTTCTTTCCTATTTGGCTAATAAGAAAATGGAGGAAATGATGAACATTTTGAATGAAGTGGATATTCTATTATGTTTGTGTTTATGTCTTGATTTGAATTTGGGTTTTGATTTTGAATTTTTTGGATTTGTGCTCGTGTTTCTGATCTTGTGCTTATGTTTAAACCTGGGTTTGTGTTCTTAAGCTTGTACTCTTGTGTTTGGGTTGGTTTCTTGAATGCATTTAGTATTGGGTTTGGGCTAGTTTCGTTGAAGGAGACGAGATTTTATAGGTTTGTGTTCTTTTATATATATATATATATATACACATATATATTGTTTTTTTTTTTTTCCTTAACTTTATTAAAATTGAAATTTTAATTTTTAAAATTTGAAAGCATTTAATTTTATGTTTCATAAATTTCAAAATCTATTTAATATATATGAAATTATGTTTTGCAATTTACAAATTTTTTTGGTGGTTGTTGGCCATATTGGCATTTTGAAATGCTACTATAGCCAATTTTTTTAAAAAAATATATAAGGGTCTATAGCAGCTTTTTAAAAACGCCACTATAGGTACCACTATAGGGTATGGACCTATAATGGTGTTTTTGTAAAATGCCACTATAGATCTATAGTTACGGTACAATTGTGGGGTTTTGTGGTGCCACTGTAGAAAATGTCATTATAGTCCAAAGGGACTTGTAATGACGTTTTTATAACTTATAGTGGTGTTTTTATGACTTATAGTGGCGTTTTTCAAACACCACTATAGCCCTTGTTTTTTGCATGGTTTTCAGACCCGGACCGGACCGTACGGTCCGACCGGGATAACCGGAAACCTCTCACTAACACGGTTCTTTTAACCACCAGAACCGTTCTATGCACAAAAAGCACGAAACCGTTCGAGCCGCGGTTGAACCGCCGGGATTTGAGAACCGTGAACGGTTCTCACGGTTCAGATCAACGCTTAAAAATATATATATATATATATATCAAGCTCACAGCACCTTATCACCATGGTTGAAACTTCAACCACTATGAGATGCTGTCAAACATTGAAAATATTGAGATCCCATCATCTTTATCTCCCTAGCTCTGTCTCTCGTTTGTTCTCTGTCCAGAACTTTTTTTCTTAATCTTCTTCTCTTTCTCTCCCTGTCTTGTTTTCCTGCCTCTACTCCATCTAGATGGTGCGTAAATTGGTTTAAGAAAACTAAAGAAAGGTAAAAAAAAAAAAAAAAAAAAAAAGCATGAACTGGGAAGTTGGAGACTGGAGTGACGGAAGAAATGAAGGTGTGGTGTAGAAATGAAGGAGCGACGGAAGAAATGAAGTTAGAAGATAAAAGAAGGTAAAAGAAATAAATATGTAGAAAGTTAGACTCTGACTTGGTGCAGAGATTTTTTTTAAAGGTGTGGTGGAGATTAACTTGGGAAATGAAAGCCTTAGGAAATAAAATAAATAAATTAAAAAAAAAGGTAAAGTTGATCCAAACGTGATGTGTTGCTGTGGAGTGGCAGGTGGAGGGAGGGAATAAAAATTAAAAGATTTTAAATTTGTATTGGGTTAGAAAGAGAAATGTTATGCTTATTATATTTTTAAAAATTTATTGAGTTGTTATTAGTTGTTATTATTGGAACAAAAAAGTAATCTCAATGATACATTTAAATTTAAATCAATCTATAATTTGTTGTAAAAATATTGTGGACGTAGATATTCTAGATTAGAAATTAATGTAATGATATTTTTACTTAATATTTTTATAATATTTATACAATGAATTCTTGTATTAGATTAATATTTAAAGTAACGATAATTCTCTAAACGAATTAGACTATTTTAGTTAATTTTTTTTATTAATTTAATGTTTTTTTTATATATTTAAAATAATTATTAAATTAATTATGACGTCATTACGGTTCGACTCCGGTTCGACCTCGGTTCAACCTTAAAAACCTTGAACCTCTTTCTTTTACGGTTCAATGAACGGTCCAGATTTGAAAACTATGGTTTTTTGTAGTGCACGGTTGATTCATATATTTAAACTCAAGTATTCACATATAAGAGGGGCCTAATTTATTTCTACTCTAATCTTGTCCATTAATCTAGGACTAAACAAACATAGAAAAACCAAATAAACACTACTGTGGAATTACACAACTTTTTTATATAAAATTTGATTAGTGTACCATGAGAGGGGAAGAAAAAGTAACCCGCAAAAGCTTCCAGATTGAAAATATGTTTGAAGGACACCCAATTTTTCTCGACCAATTTATGCGTGCCCGATCCCAGTAACCTCATTCTCAACGAATATGATCAACAACGTATGGAAGCCCAACAACCCATTCCTCAAGATTTAGACCTATTTCCAATTCTATTAGTAATTCCCTAACCAAAGCAGTGCCCTTTGCTTTTATGCTGGCAATGGCATACACAACTTGAACATGTCCTAAGCCAATTATTATAGTCAAGAACTCTAAAATTACTCCAATTACATTACATGTGATTGATTCTGGTAAGCTAGCTGACTAGAATTTCCAGTTTCCACTAACTTCCACTACCCTCATTCCAAATCATCATTATTTATACACTCACATACTTACCGACAAACTCTCTCCTTCATTATCTACCTAGTCTAATGTATGTGGCACTTCATAAATGCATATTTTGACAAGGCAAATGAATTGAATAAACTCGAAAATGACTAACAGTTTTTATCATTGCTCTGCCTATTTGGAAGTGAGTTAAAGGGCTAAGGTTTAATTCTTTAGCATCTCATTCCTAAACAATGTAAGCGCTTAAACTTTGTACCTCAGATGTTTAAATGCTTTTGATAGATATATTATGAGGAGAAACAATGGAATTGAATATATTAAAACCTAGAACCAGGATCTAGGCCCCAACAAAATATGTGTTGGATAAACATGGTTTGTATCGCATACAAACATACGCAGCGGAAAATTAGCAAATCTAGTTCACTCGAAATTGATAACATGTACTATGTAAATTTCAAAATTTAAGAATAAGAAAGCGTACTTTGGTGCAGTGAAATTCAAAATCAAAGATTAGAAGTACTTGGAAACACTTTTAATCTTCACTCCAATTCCACTTATGCCTAAAAAGTGTGGTCTCTCAATTAGTTTACGCGTATGTGTTTAAGGGAGAATAAGAGAGTGGCTTACACTCACATACACACTATTTTCATTCATCTAAAAATTCTGTATATTTCTCTTCTTATATATAAGTGATTATCTAATTGGGCTAGCATTTTGGGCCATTCCAATTGGGTTTTAGTATGCGACTTGGAGTGGAACCAAAAGGGATAAATAAGACTCCAGCTCCAATGGGTTTTGGGCTTTTCTGTCAATTCTTAACAAGCCCAAAATTACCATTAATTATATTTAATACCACTATATAAATATAATTGCACTTTAGGCCTTATTAATAAATTATATCTCAAGACTTTATTATATATACAACCTCTTCATTAAAATATTCGTAGTAATACAAAGTCATGAATGTTGACTGTCATTATGAAGATTATTACATCTTAATTCTTGAGTACCCGGTTTAATTCTTTAAGTTATTCATCATATATTTATGAAATCCAATTTCATAAATATATACTTTAGTAACTTCTTACTAAAGTGGTTAGGCCCAACATTTTGAATAACCAAACTCATTAAACTTATCTCAAGGGAATATTTTATATATCCGTTATGAAATTATGAATTCCATCTTGAGAATATATGTTCCTTCAACACTAAATGTGACTACCCAATATACTTAGGTTTTGATCGTGACTTTAGATCTCACTCTTGATATATTAATGTAACTTACACTTCATGATCAGGTTTATTATTCTCTCAGGATTAAAAGTTGATATAAACAGAGGTCGTGAAATTTATTACTCGTTTGACTGTAGTTAGTAGAATAATAAATCTCATAGCAGTCTAATTCAACATGTCTTAACATTTAAAACATACCAACTAGAAGTCTCCACTTCCATGATCAAGACAAATCATCTTAGTTGATATGTTATAGTCTTCGCAGATAAAATGCCCAATTTCATCACCGACTATGAACTAAAATTCTGAGTTTACAAAAACTTGTAATTTATATCTTCTGTAACTAAATCACATAAATCACATACTATGCATCTCATGGACTATATGATAATGTCCAAATATTTATGTTACCATTATTTTAGATAATAATAAAACAACTTTATTAATCACAACATAATGTTATACATAACATCATACAATAGGATTTAAAGGGCACATATCCTAACAGTATACTCCTTTTACCAAGCTTATCCTTCAACTATGCCTTATTCTCTAGCTGTACTACTTCGGAGGCTTGAAATTACCAATTTCCAAATTGATTGTATATATTGTTAAGGTGTAAATGCACTTTTAGTCTCTACATTTTACACTTTTTCTATTTTGATCCCTACATTTTGTTTTTACCACTTTTAGTCCTTAAACCAATTAACGCCGTACATTTAGGTCTTTTCCGTCACTCAACTAACGACAAAAACTGACGTAGCTGACTATGGAATTTAAAAATAATATAATCACACACATTAATTAATTAAATTAAAAACAAACATTAAAATAAATAAATAAAATTCATTAGTTTTTAGGAAAAACATGATTGTTCATATTCTTCATGTTCTTCCTTAAACATGTTTGATTGCCTAGAAATTTAAAATGTCACATCAGCATCAAATTTTTTTTTTATATAAATTAATTTATCAATTTTAAAAAAAATAACAGCAAAATTAAAATTCAAAAAATACATAAATTTAGATCTGAGTTCATCTTCAACAATAACACAATGAACACAAACCCATATTTAAATATAACAACACACACCCAAATTTTCTAGCATTTTCTTGCCATTTCTTGTCAACCAAACACAAAAACACACACAAACCGTGGCAACCAATGGACTCAAGGTAGTGAAGAACTCCATCCTTAAACTTAGATTGGATTAAGGAAAATTAAGATACTCTTATATATTTTCTTGGCAACCAAACAAATTTTTCAGTTTCAAAAAAAAAAAAAAAAATCCAAATCTGACAACCAACCAAATTTTTGATGTCAATCCTAAGATCTAAACATTTTTCACAAACCCATCAGATCCCCTTATACACAAACCCAAAAACTTCCTTTCACAAACCCATATTATCCCTTTTAAAATTTATCAAAAATCCAAAACAAATACAGCAAACTCAACCCAGATAAAGAGAGAGAGAGATGAGAAAGTGAGGAAGAAAAGGGGTGTCCGATCTAACTGGAAACCCATACGATGGCCGCGGCTGCGGTGACCTACCACCTCACCACGCTCCTCAACCTCACCTTCACACTCACGCCCACTCTCACCATCAGCACTAGCAAATGATTCTCGGTGATAACAATGGCGAGGACGAGGACCATGAAGTCGAAGTTGAAGTCAAGGCCAGCCGAGATGTGGGTCCAAGACAAGAGCTGAGACGTGGGTTCAAGCCGAAGTCGAACAAGCACTTGTGGGAGTAGATTTCGTCGGAGATGAGAGAAGTGGAGGAACTTGCTTAAAGAGTTCAAGAAGGCTAAGCACCAAGATAGAGGGAGAAAGAAGAAAAAGAGGAAGAAAGAAAGAAGACTAAAGAAAGAAAGGGAGGCGGAGAAACTGAGAGAAAGATTTGGGGAAGAAGAAGAAAAATAAAGAAGAAAAAGAAACTAGGCACAAATATAACAAATCTAAGTTCCACCATTTTTTTTTAATTATGTTTTTTTTTTTGTTTTTTATAATTTTTATAATTTTTAAAATTGATAAATTTATTTTTTAAGGTTAGATACTGATATGGAAGCTGACGTGGATGCTGATGTAGCATTTTTTAAATATTATTTTAATAGATATGTCAGTATTTACTGTGCCAACAGTGCATTCCGTTTTTCATGTAAGATATTTTCGTTAAGTGAGTGATGGTAAGGACCAAAATGGAACGCGTTTTTAGTTTTAGGGACTAAAAGTGGTAAAATAGAAATATAAAGACTAAAATAAAAAAAATGCAAAATATAATGACCAATAGTGCATTTACACCTATTGATAATTTGTTATCCAAGAGATGTATGACACCTATAAATTGTTAATTTGTTATCCAGGAGATGGGGTCTTGGTGCAATTTTAACTGCCTTTGATCAGAAGAGACATATTTTGGATTCAAATCCAAGAATCACTTTCTCAAAAAACAATAATTAAAGGTAAGGTATTACCTCTCCAAATCTTGTAAAAAATGAGAGACTTGCACGGGACAGTTAAAAAAAAAAAAAAAAAAAAAAAAAAAAAAATATATAGTCATATATTCTACACGCTGTTTTTGTTAACAATATTTCTCCTCATCCTATTCTAAAGATGTCATCGTCAACCAGCAAACAAGACATTATAAGAGAACATGCATCACAGAACAAATGAAAAATTAATTCACAAGCCAAAGCTTTCAGTGATTTACAAGTTACAACTTATTTATTCGAAGTGGACGCAAGGTTGAAGATGCAATTTAGTTCATAAATGGAGGAGAATCAGATGATGGTGGAAGCTGAAAAGGAGGCAAGAAAGGAAGCGGTGGTGACATCAATGGCTGTACTGGTTCATCAAAAACCATATCAGGTGCTGGTGGCGTGGACCAAAACGGAAGAGGTTCTTGTGGAACATCAGGAACTTCAGGATCCACCAAGGGAGGCGGCAGAAAGGTCTCTGGTACTGTTGGGGTTGAAATGATTGGTGGTGAAAATGAAAAAAATGGATCTTGTGGTGGTAATATTGGAAACTGTGGTGGAGCTAGTGTAAACTCATCTGGTGGCAAATCTGGTAGAGGAGGTGGAAGAATTAGCTCTGGTGGTAATGGCTGATTTACACCAGTGTCTGGTGCAGGTGGGGTTGAAATGATTGGTGGTGAAAATGAAAATAATGGCTCTTGTGGTGGTAATAATGGCGTAGAAAAAATTGGGACAAATGGTGGAGATAGCGTAAAGCCATCTGGTGGTAAATCTGGTATGGGAGGTGGGAGAATTAAGTCTGGTGGTGGAAAGTTTGTAGTGTCTGGAGGTGTTAGCCATGGAAATATTGGTGTAACATCAGGTGGTGGTGGGGAAGGAACTAGAGGAGATGAAACTAATGGAGGTATTGGTGGGGGTAGAAGTAGTGGTGGTGGGGGTGACGGAACCAATGGTGGTGGTGGTGGAGAGGGTGGTGGTGGAGATGGTGGGGGTGGTGAAGGTGGTGGTGGTGAAGGTGAAGGTGGGGGTGGTGAAGGTGGTGGAGGTGATATTATGGGAGCTGGTGGGAGCACAATT
Organism: Quercus suber; assembly: GCF_002906115.3. Classification (NCBI taxonomy): domain Eukaryota; kingdom Viridiplantae; phylum Streptophyta; class Magnoliopsida; order Fagales; family Fagaceae; genus Quercus; species Quercus suber. The sequence continues at coordinate 528,215 of NW_027069712.1, forward strand.
GGGGGTGGAGATGGTACTATATATATAGGTGGAGGAGAAGCCGCAAGTGGTGGCAAGGGAGGTGAAATATTAGGCCAAGGAGATCGTCTTGGTGTTGGGTCAAAAGGGTTGTCTGGGGAAGGAGAAGTTGGAAAAGGCCATTGGCCACAGGCATCAAAGAGGTATTGGTAAAATGGGTCACAATTGGATGCTCTTGTTCTTCTCCCAGTACTGCTGCTGCTGCTGCTGCTTCTGCCTCTGGTTCTGGTTCGGTTTCTGTTGCTTCTCTTTTCTACTTCTTTACTTTGGTGCTTGTGATTGGAATGTGGTCTGCCTTCTGTGAGGGAGTGAGTTAGCAAAAGTATAGCTACAAAGATTACTAGCACTACGTTTGCTTTCATTTCTACTACATTATTATATTAGCCCCTTGTTCAAGTATCTTTCTGCATGTAGAAGTCAATATATATATATATATATATAGGGGGTGAAACTGAAAACTGAGAACTTGCTTTGACCAAAACGTACACAAAACAAAAAGAATGGAAAAGAAAATTGTAATGGTGTACTAATGAGGATGAGAATCAGGCCAGAATTTCACGGAGTATTCATAAGTAATATTGAAAAATTATTAGTTTACATGAATAAAGGTAAATTTTTTTTGAGATAGTTTCAATATATAGTGTCTGCTTTTACAAGAAGCTCTTTATCATCAGATCAAGATAATAATAAGTTTTTTATGTAAACAAAGATTGAACCTTAAATTTCTTATTTAATCATCAAAAACATTATTTAACTGAAACTCACTGAATAAAGCAAAAAGAATGTCCACTTTCTCTCAAATTAACAAATATTAACCATATTAGAAGAATCATTTTACCTACAATATGCACTTTACATTCTACTATTCATTTAAGCTAAATAAATGTCATATTTTTCTTGGCATAAAGAATTTCCTTAGTATGCCAACAAGCAAACAACAAGAAGCAAAAAAGCCAGAAATAAGAGAAAGTAAAAATGCCAAAAGGATTTTTAAAAAGGACTGGCGTAAAAAAAATGTACATAAAATTTCTTTCTCTAAGAAAAAAAAAACTAAAATAACAATTATAAAGTGAAAATAAAAGCAATATATTTGTGAAATTGCTGTTTTTTTTTTTTTTTTTTAATGTGAAATTGCTGTTGAAATTTCAGCACGTACGTACATTCATTTCCCCCCCTTTTTTGAGCTAAAAGAGATGGCAAAAGAATGTTTGATAATTTCACATTAAACTCTATAGTTTAAGATAATCCAAATTATCACTACAGGGTATAATTTGGTAGTAGAAATCTTCGTATCGCCTAACATGAAATTGTAGAGCGAAGTTTAGTAGTCTAATCAGTGGCGTTTAAACAAATGTGTTGTACCCACAACAATAGCCTCATCAAGTCGATGATAGTATACATGGTATTAGTCTTACCATCTCATGATATGGGATCGATGAGTCCACACCAAATTTTTTATTTAGAAAAAAAAAAAAAAGATAATCCAAATTAAATCTATAATTTCAAATTCTAGAGTCAAAGTTGGTGGAACACGTTGAAATAAACATTTTTTTTTTTGGTTGTGGGGGGGGGGGGGGGACGCTGATAAAACATAAAAGTAGATTTTTTTTAAAAATTTTTTAATTTTAAAATTTTAATTTTTTTTTTTTTCAGTTTTAGAAAGAGATCTGGATCAATTTTAGACCACTCCTTAACATCCTTAGGGACATCTCTTGTGATACTCGTAGTTTTGATGATGTTGTCCACTTGGTTATCTTTAAGAACAAAACGTCATATCTCCATCTCATGCTTTGACACTGGTATCTACTTAATTCTCTCTCTCTCTCTCTCCCTATCTCTCAATAGTTAACGTTAGACGGTGTTACATTAAATTTGATTTCAGAGTTTAATTTATTACTTTAAAAAATATATAGGAATTAATTTTTTATTTTTAAAATTACACTGTGTACGATTTAATTGGGACTATTCCTAAACTAGAGTTTAAAAATGAAATTATCTCAATTTTTTTTTTTTTTAAGAAAAACATGCAAAGAGCTGCTAAATGTACGGTGGAAACATACACTACCAGATCCTTCTAAGAGACCAAAAAAAAAAAAAACACACTAAAAAAAAAAAAAAAAAAAAAAACATGCAAAGAGCTGCTAAATGTACGGTGGAAACATACACTACCAGATCCTTCTAAGAGACCAAAAAAAAAAAAAAAAAAAAAAAAAACACACTATCCCTGTATAATCTTAAATGCACGGTGTACATTTATTTATGCAGTGAATACCAGAAAGACAAATCCAGGCGCAAAAAACTACAAAGCTTAAACATAGCCAGCTAATGTTACAACTTTCAATAAATGGAGATTATCAAAAAAAACTTTCAATAAATGGATTTGTATGGACTATATATATATATATATTGGAACTCTCTCACTCTCAGCTTTCGTAGGGCAGCTAGGGCTCAAGTTTCATCGAATGATGGATGGTGTGCAGGGTGGGTGGTATTCAATTCAATGGAAGGGCCACCTAGTTCTAAGTGCCAATTTTGACAGAGAGCCTTCATTGCGTGCAATAGTAACAGGCCCTAGATCCTTGTCTTCCCTCTATAACCATAAATACTTTTTTTTTTTGGAACAATATAACCATAAATGCTATATATAATGCGAGTCAGAATGTTGATCCCTTCAGTTGACAATTGTGGTAATTTTTTATCTTCTGAAATAAATAAATTAATAAAATCTTTTGAAAAACCAGTAATAATCTCATAACGAAAGCAGGAATTTAAAAAAATAATACTCCAATCAAAGGTTGAGCTATTTGTTGAATTTATGAAAAAAATTATTTACTCTAATGAGCTTTGGCTAATCTTGAATAAAAGTCAGTCCTAAAAGTTGTCACTACACTTGCACCAAATACACTCTTCTTGCTCTAAGTAATTACATACTCAAAAAAAGAAGCGGGGCGTAAAGTCCCACATCGGATGGCAGGAACTCACACCAGTGGTTTAAAGCCTTCTCACTCTCAACAAGAGTTGGGCCCTTTTGTGGTTAGTCAGTTGTGTGATATTAAACCCGTGAGTACACTGTGTACTTAATTACATACTCATTCTCCAAAAAAAAAAAAAAAAATGGCAATTACATACTCCTCTTGCTCTAAATGGATACAATTAAATCAAAATCAGTTCAATTTACACCTCTTAACTAAAAATAATAGAAATTCACATGACTTCTACCTTACATCTATTAAACAAAAACAAAAACAAAAACAAAAACAAAATTCTTTATATGAAATTATAAAATCTTTGGTACATTAAATGAGAATTGTAAAATTACATAATAATAAAGTGTTTGGTTATTGTCACCAAAAATACTAAGTATCATATCACCTCAGGAAAAAATGGGCTTTTGCCATTTTTAGGCAAATTAAACATCATTTTGCCCAATTTTCCAAACTAAACAGGGAAATGCCCCTGTTTTGTAACTCGATAATACGAGAGTCGAGTTTTTATGAAGAACTCTATATTACTATGATCGAGTTACTCTGACCGTTGTGCCACGCTGGTGCAGCAGACATGGGTTTTTCCCAATAAAAAAAAAAATGATTGTGTAGTCATTCATAACTTGGGAATCGTAAAATCAAGTTTTCTTCAGCTGTTTGAATCAATAGGACCCTAACGTCTCACAACGCCTATTCACTCACTCTCTCCCTGTACACTCTCTTTCCCTCGCTCTCTGCCATCACTCTCTCTCTACACTCTCCTTCGCTCACTCTACGATCAGGCTTCCTGACTCTTCCTTACTCTCCATCAGTCTCACTCTCCCTATCTAGTCTCCCTTAGTCGTCGTTGCTTCTCGCCGCCATTGATTACAGGTACGGTCCCCTCCTCTGATATCTTTTCTGATCTTGGTTAATATTAGATTGTGTTTTATGTGGGATTTTGATTATTTTGTTGAAACTTACTTAAAAAGCAGTAAATTTACTAATCAAGATGAGAATTTTGTTGTCTTTTATATGCTGCGATGATGATGTAAAGTATTTCTTGCTATATGGTTATGTCTGTGTGATTTTATCATTAATGAGAAATTTGTTGTCTTTCACATGCTGCAATGATTATTTTCTCATTAATGAGTTTAAATGTGCTTGGGGTTTTGATGGGGGGTTTTGGCAAATCGAGTGGTAGTGTTTCAGTGATGTCTCTGGGTTTGTGTAAAATGTGTCTTATCTGATTGTAGGCATGATTTTGTTATAGTTGTTGTAAATAGTGTCAAACTAATTATGTTTGAGTGTGAATAGTTGTTGTAAATGGTGTAAAATGTGTCTCATGCCTCTAGCAGCAACCGTTAGCACTGAAGCAAAACCCATCTCGTAAAGATTGGTTTGGACAAAGATTGGTTCTATTGATTACGTGTTAAGAAAAAAATGATGAAAATGATGAGACTCTGGTTGTTTGAAGCAGTCTTCCGTAAATCCAAGATGTTCTGCCCATAATGACATCCTATATACATAAATCTATAAAATACAATACACATTCATATGAAATAGAAAGTCAGTTACTGTAAGTCTAGTTAAAAACCAATAAGAGTGATGAAATAGTAGTGTTTAGTACAGCAACAAACAAATTAAGTTCTTTCATATCCCTTAAAAGTTTTAGTACTCATTGTTTTTGGTATATCTAGGTTTTTATAATTTTCATTATTTCTTGGAATTGACACTACTTTTGTTTTGCAATCTAGAAAATTTTAAGTAACTTTACTCTAAAAAAAAAAAAAAAAAAATTCATTCCTTGGTACCCTCAGCTTATATGTGCAAATGTATGGCTGAAGAAGCTGATATAGCAAGCATAGAAGTTCTTTTGCTTGCAATACAGCTCCTCTTTGTTTAAAATTGACCATATGGAGGGGGAGAGGAATAATTGAACATTCAATGGTCCTGCACCCTTTGGTGAATTTGAGATTCTTGTTTGAACCCTGAAATATTATAATATTCTTTACTCTAATTTTTTATTTAAAGAATTTGGAGAGTGGCTGCTTTTTAAGGTTTCTCTAAATCAATTTGGTACTGACAGGAATTTAGACCCCTTAAACAACCAGATTGCGTAGCCTGGATTAATTAGCCAAGTTGTTACTTAGTCAAATTAAGCAATTCTAGGTTAAAACAATCCAAACAATCATATCAAGAATATAAAGCAGTGGAAAATAAATAACACAAGATATGATCACCCAGGAAACCACACGGTAAAAACCTGGGGAGGATTTGACCCACCGATCCTCAAGGCTAACCTGAATTCACTATGAAAGAATTGAAGTTTGTACAAAAGGACTACAAGCTCCCCGCTCGACTTCCTAATGCTACCCACCAGTAGAACTTCCTGACACGACCACGCGCAGGCTCCGAAAAATTCTAGGTTAAAGCAATCAAATAATCATATCAAAATAATAAAGCAGCGGAATAATAAAAGACACAATGATATGATCACCCAAGAAACCACACGGTAAAAACTTGGGGAGGATTTGACCTAGCTATCCTTAAGGTAAAAAGCATATCCACTAGAAAGAATCGAAGTTCAAACAAAAGGACTACAGGCTCCCCGCTCGACTTCCTAATGCTACCCACTAGTAGAACTTACTGACACGACCACGAGCAAGCTCCGAATTCACGGACTCCTTCTTTCTTTGGCCTTTGCAAAACACAAACACCCACGTCTGTGACTTTGAGATCCTACTCAAAGATTTATCAACACAAAATCTCCTGTTTGTGACTCCAAGACCACCCTTGAAGGTTTAGATCATCAACACCTTTGATGACTAGAGAAGGCAACAACTTCTACAACACCGGATCTTGAGATTCTTCAAGGGATAACACCGGTAGAAAACATAAGAGAGCTTTTGGGTACAAAACCCTAAAAATTAAAAGAGGCACAAGAGGCACTCTAATCTCTCTAAAAAGCACTAAAAACCCTCCCTAGGGTTAGCTTATGATGTCCTTCAAATACTGAAAAAAAAGGGCTCGCAATTTGGGCTTCAAACGAATAAGTTATGGCCTTTTTACGTTTGTTGATTTTACTGATACGCGATTTTCGATCAATCGAAAATTAGATTGGATCGATCGAACCAACCAGCTTGTAACTCATTTGTTTTTATCCTGAACTTGAAGTTTTTGTCTTTGGCTTCAATGTAGACCATTCTAAACTAATGAGACTAAGTTTTTGTCATGTTTTGTCATGGTTTGCCAACATTACAAACTCAAAACCTAACAATATCAAATACGAATACTTTATGATTTATTGATATATCATCTCATTTTCTTGGGACACACAGCAGTTTCCAAATCTCAACAAGATATGTTCCACAGAACTATTGACTAATAAAGGAAGACTTTCATGTTTACACTTCAATTTCCAATTTCTTATCTTGACGATACAAATTTTAGTCATAGACGTCATTATCTTGAGGTCTTCAAAACCAAACTCACTAGACACACACACAAACTCACACACATATTTATCTAGGGTTCTATTTCTAGTCAATTTTTTCATTTACTTCCAAGCCCTTTCCATCTGGCCAAGGAAAAAAAAAAAAAAACTATAGCCGCATTTTAAAAATACGACTATAGCAAATTAAAAAAAAAAAAAAAAAAAAAAAAAAAAAAAAAAAAAACAAAAGGGTTATAGCCACGTTTTTAAATGTGGCTATAGCTGTCCCCTATAACCGCCTTTCGTAAATGTAGTTAAAATATGTCCTATACCCGTGTTTCAAAAAGAAGCCATTGGTCTTGGCTATAGCCACATTTGTAAAAACACGGCTATAGATCCCTCAGACCTATAGTTACAAGTTTAGGCTACAGCTAAAAACGCGGGCTTAAAAAGATGGAGCGCAAGGTACATCAACCAGACAGCAGAGTATGATGGAGCACATACGAGATATCTAAGCCTTTAAGCCCCAACTCCCTCTCCCTCTAATCATCTCCACGTCTATATATCCCTAAGGTAATTACCAATATTTTCACCGCATCTTCTCTAGTTGAATGATAAATATCAATATGAATGCTTTATGATTTATTGATTTATCATCTCATTTTCATGGGAAACACAGCTGTTTCAGCTCTCACCAAGATATGTTCCAAAAACAATTGACTAATAAAGGAAACTTTCATGTTGAACTTCCATTTCCAATTTCTTATCTTGACGATACAAATTTTAGTCATAGAGGTCATTTTCTTGAGTCTTCAAAACCAAACTCACTAGACACACACACAAACTCTCACACATATTTATCTAGGTTCTATTTCCAACAATTTTTTCATTTACATCCAAGCACTTTCCATCTGGCAAAAAAAAAAAAAAACTATAGCAGCATTTTAAAAATGAGACTATAGCCAAATAAAAAATAAAAATAAAAAATACAACAAAAACAAAAACAAAAAGGTTTATAGCCACGTTTTTAAAATGTGGCTATAGCTGTCCCGATAATTGCCTTTCATAAATGTAGTTAGAATATGTCCTATGCCCGTTTGTAAAAACGAAGCCATTGGTCTTGCCTATAGCCACATTTGTGAAAACGCGGCTATAGATCTGTAAACCATAGTTACAGGTTTCAGGCGACAACTGAAAATTCGGCTTAAAAGAAGGAGCCAAGGTACAGTCAAGCAGACACGTGAGTATGATGGAGCACATACAAGATATCTCAAGCCTTTACGCCCAGCTCCCTTCCCTTCTTAATCATCTCCAAGTCTATATATCCCCGAAGTAATTACCCAATATTTCACCGCATCTTCTCTAGTTGAATGATAAATATCAAATATGAATGCTTTATGATTTATTGATTTATCATCTCATTTTCATGGGCCACACAGCTGTTTCAAAATCTCAACAAGATAGTGTTCCACACAGCTACAACTAATAAATGAAGACTTTCACATTTAGACTTCCTTTTCCAATTTCTTATCTCAACGATACAAATTTAGTCATAGAGGCCATTATCTTGAAGTTTGTAAAACCAAACTCACTAGGCACACACACAAAACTCACAAACATATTTATCTAGGTTCTATTTCAGTCAATTTTTTCATTTACTTCCAAGCATTTCCATTTGGCCAAGAAAAAAAAAACTAAAGCCGCATTTAAAAAATGCGACTATAGCTAAATTAAAAAATTAAAAAAAAAAAAAAACAACAACAACAACAACAAAACAAAACAAAACAAAACCAAAAACAATACAAAAGGGTTATAGCCACGTTTTAAAATGTGGCTATAGCTGTCCCCTATAATCGCCTTTCATAAATGTAGTTAGAATATGTCCTATAGTGTTTCCGAAGGCTTGCTATAGCCACATTTGCGGCTATAGATCCCTCAGACCTATAGTTACAGGTTTTAGGCCACAGCTGAAAACGCGGCTTAAAAGATGGAGTGCAAGGTACAATCAACCAGACAGCATGAGTATGATGGAGCACATACAAGATATCTCAGGCCTTAAGCCCCAGCTCCCTCCCCTTCTTAATCATCTCCAAGTCTATATATCCTTGAGGTACTTACCCAATATTTTCATAGCATCTTCTCTAGTTGAATGATAAATATCAAATATGAATATTTTATGATTTATTGATTATCATCTCATTTTCATGGGCCACACAGCTGTTTCCAAATCTCAACAAGATAGTGTTCCACACAGCTATTGACAAATAAATGAAGACTTTCACGTTTAGACTTCCTTTTACAATTTCTTATCTTGACGATGCAAATTTTAGTCACAGAGGTCATTATCCTGAGTTTGTAAAACCAAACTCACTAGACACAAACACAAACTCACACACATATTTCCCAGTCAATTTTTTCATTTACTTACAAGCATTTTCCATCTGGCCAACGAAAAAAAAAAATAATAGCCGCATTTAAAAATGCGGCTATAGCCAAATTAAAAAAAAAAAAAAAGTAAAATAAAAAACAAAGCAAAACAAAACAAAAAAAAAAAAAAACAAACAAAAAACAAAACAAACAAAACAAAGGGTTATAGCCACGTTTTTAAAATGTGGCTATAGCTGTCCCCCATAACCGTTTTCATAAATAAGTCAAATATGTCCTATAGCCACATTTCTAGAAACGAAGCCATTGGTCTGGCCTATAGCCACATTTGTAAAAACGCGGCTATAGACCCCTCAGACTATAGTTACAGGTTTTAGGCCACAGCTAAAAACGCGGCTTAAAAGATGGAGCGCAAGTACAGTCATCCAGACAACGTGAATATGATGGAGCACATACAAGATATCTCAAGCCTTTAAGCCCCAGCTCCCTCTCCCTTCTTAATCATCTCCAGTCTATATATCCCTTAGGTAATTACCCAATATTTCACTACATCTCTCTCTAGTTGAATGATGATATGAAATATGAATACTTTATGATTTATTGATCTATCATCTCATTTACATGGGCCACACAGCTGTTTCCAAATCTCAACAAGATAGTGTTCCACAGAACTATTGACTAATAAATGAAGACTTTCATGTTTAGACTTCCTTTTCCAATTTCTTATCTTGGCAATACAAATTTTAGTCGTAGAGGTCATTATCTTGAGGTTTTTAAAACCAAACTTATTGGACACACATACAAACTCACACACATTTATCTAGGGTTCTATTTCCAGTCAATTTTTTCATTTACTTCCAAGCACATTCCATCTGGCCAAGAAAAAAAAAAAAAGCACTATAGCCGCATTGTAAAAATACGGCTATTGCAAAATTCAAAAAAATAAAAATAAAAACTAAAACAAAACAGAACAAAAACAAAAACAAAAGGGTTAAAGCCACGTTTTTAAAATGTGGCTATAGCTGTCCCCTATAACCGCCAGTCGTAAATGCAGTTAAAATATGTCCTATAGCCGCGTTGCTAAAAACGAAGCCATTGGTCTTGGCCGATAGCTACATTTGTAAAAACGCGACTGTAGATCCCTCAGACCTATAGTTACAGGTTTTAGGCTACAGCTGAAAACGCGGCTTAAAACATGGAGCGCAAGGAACCGTCAACCAAATAGCGAGAGTATGATGGAGCACATACGAGATATCTCAAGCTTTAAGCCCTAGCTCCCTCTCCCTTCTTAATCATCTCCAAGTCCATATATCCCTAAGGTAATTACCGAAATATTTTCCCGCATCTTCTAGTAGAATGATAAATATCAAATATGAATGCTTTATGATTTATTGATTTATCATCTCATTTTCATGGGACACACAGCTGTTTCTAGCTCTCACCAAGATTTGTTCCACAGAACTATTGACTAATAAAGGCGGACTTTCTTGTTTACACTTCCATTTCCAATTTCTTATCTTGACGTTACAAATATTTTTCATAGAGGTCATTTTCTTGAGCTCTTCAAACCAAACTCACTAGACACACACACAGACTCTCACACATATTTATCTAGGGTTCTATTTCCAACCAATTTTTTCATTTACTTCCAAGCATTTTCCATCTGGCCAAAAAAAAAAACTATAGCAGCATTTTAAAAATGCGACTATAGCCAAATTAAAAAAATAATAAAATAAAAAACAAAACAAAAACAAAAACAAAAACAAAACAAAAGTGTTATAGCCACGTTTTTAAAATGTGGCTATAGCCTCCCGTATAATTGCCTTTCATAAATGTAGTTAGAATATGTCCTTTACCCGTGTTTCTAAAAACGAAGCCATTGGCCTCGGCCTATAGCCACATTTGTAAAAACGCAGCTATAGATCTGTCAAACCCATACTTACAGGTTTCAGGCCACAGCTGAAAATTCGGCTTAAAAGATAGAGCCCAAGGTACAGTCAACCAGACAGCGTGGGTATGATGGAGCGCATACAAGATATCTCAAGCCTTTAAGCCCCAGCTCCCTCTCCCTTCTTAATCATCTCCAACTCTATATATCCCTAAGGTAATTACCAAATATTTTCACTACATCTTCCCTAGTTGAATGGTAAATATCAAATATGATTACTTTATGATTTATTGATTTATCATCTCATTTTCATGGGCCACACAGCTGTTTCCAAATCTCAAGAAGATAGTGTTGCACACAGCTACAGACTAATAAATGAAGGCTTTCACATTTAGACTTCCTTTTGTAATATCTTATCTCAACGATACAAATTTTAGTNCTCATTTGTTTTTATCCTGAACTTGAAGTTTTGTCTTTGGCTTCAATGTAGACCATTCTAAACTAATGAGACTTAGTTTTTGTCATGTTTTGTCATGGTTTGCCAACATTACAAACTCAAAACCTAACAATCTCCCCCTTTGGCAATCTGTGACAAAACACACATACAACATAATGCCCATATACAATAAAATGCCCAAATACATCACACATCCCAATCTAAGACTCCTAACCTAGAAGTTGCAAGAAGAGGTAGAAGGTCTTGATCAGAATGTACCTGTCTTTCCTGAAACACTCAACAAACACATCACCGCATGTGTGGAAAGAAAGACATATAAACAATAAGTAAGCAATAGACATTGCAAAAAGTAAGCAATCAAATTTTAAAGTATATCTCAAATTGAAATAGAGTGTCAACCACAACTGATAATAGATTATAAAATTAATTTTCAAGATTGTAAATTTCTTATATATTTTTATTCTTTATCAAATGAGTTATCCAATAAGTCATTTGTAATTTTGTTTTATATTTGGAATGTTGATATTGTGTAGAAATAAAACTTGTGTATTTGTTTTACTTATCTTTGTGTTATTTTGTTTTAGATAGTAATGTTAGGATTTGTATAATTTTAAAATTATTGAATAAGTATTAATAAGTTTAACTGAGTTCATTCTTGATATAAGTGGTGAATTCAAAATAATGTATTTTATATCAAGTAATTTGTTGCATAACTTTCCAAATGACAGATACATGTTGTTTTCTTTATAAAAATTATTAAAAAAAAATTCATATGAAAAAATACGGGTCAACCCGACCTGACCCGACCCGACCCGAACTCGATTGACCCGAACCCGATTTTGACCCGCTTAAAATGACCCCTTTTTAACCCGTGACCCGTTTGACCCGCAACCCGATTGACCCGACCTAACCCGCCTGTTTTGCCATGTCTAGTTATCATATTGAATTGGAAGTTGTAGATTCATATATTTTCTAATCCCACTATTTCATAGTTGACTTGCCTTTTTATTGCATTCAAGTATATATATATATATATTTTTTTTTTTAACTATTCTCTCCTTTTTTTTTTTTTTTTTTTTCCTACAGCTTTTCAATTAATGTTCTTGTTAATTTTGTGTTGTGGCCATGGATGAATGTCCACTATCACTCCCTAGAAATTCACCTTCTATGCCAAATATACAAGCCTCTCAAACTGATGTGAACCTTAATCGACACGCTTTGAGACCTAACAGATAATATTGGAATATTTGCCCAAAAAAACTAAAACTCAGATTTTGATAGAAACCCTGACCTAACGTTTATAAATGAAACACAAACCAAAGGTATAAGTAACAGACTCCGACCCAATGATTATAACTGAATTACGAACTGCAGGTACAAAATTTGAACGTCACAAGAAAGAATCCCTGATAAGTTCACAATTTTTGAAGAACCAAGAAAAGAAGCAAAAAATCACGTTTTTCTTATTTTTATTCAATAATCCCTCCATTACAATGAGTGCATGCTATTTGTAAGACATGACTGAAAATAGGAAAATATAAAAAAAAAAAAAAACGTACTAAATAATGAAAGCCTAAATTAAATTGATTTGGTATGAAATTAGCAGCTCAAAAATATGAAAATAGCTAAAAAACGTTTTAAATAATAGAAGCCTAAAATTAAGGTGGATTTGGTCTGAAATTGGCAACTCCAGAATAGGAAAAACATCTGTTAATTGGTATAGAGCTGGAAAGTCAATCAACCATTAATCCACACCATAAATCATGCCCAATTAAGCCAGATCAGCACTCAATAGCAAGGGAGTCAATACCATACCGGAGGCTGTACCGGTTTGGCCAGCGGTACGATATATTTCGGATACCGGACAATACTAGTGTACCGTTTTGCGTTTTGGGTTTACTACTATTTTTTATATTTATAAATAAATAAATATATATATATATGTGTGTGTGTGTGTGTGTGTGTGTGTGTGTGTGTGTGTATTATAATAAGTATAAAAGTTTACCATCAAACATTTCTTCAATTCAGAACTAATTATTTATGGTTTTAAACTTTAGTATCAATTAAAAGAAAAAAAAAAAAAACACAATATAAAAAATAGGTTACTATTGCATACTAAGAAAACAAATAATACTAATAAGTTAATACAAATAAGTTACCGTTCTGCCCTAACAAAAATTCAAAAATTACAAAACTTAAAAAATAAAAAACTTTTTTCTGTACCGACCGGTACACCCGGTACTGGTCGGTATTGCCCGAAATTGGCTGGTATGGCCGATACATAGCTGGTACGACCAGTATTTAAACCGGTACGAAACGTTGATGTTTCGATACCGGTATACATGCCGGTACGGTACATATCGGCCGATACTAATACATTATTGACTACCTTGCTCAATAGCTTGTATTAAATTTATTATGCCTTCATCTTCCTTTGAGCCAAGCTTAGAATGTCTTGTATTAGAATCAGCCCATTAAGTGCTTCTTTGATCTTCTTAGATCTTGCTCTTGTAATAGGCCCAACTGGAACAAGTAATGGATCCTTTAATATTTGTTGATTTTCATCACAAACCTAATATGATTCTATTGAGACTGATGGCCAATTTAAAGTTGTGAATGTTCCAATTGATGTGGAGGATGATAAGGATGATGAAGATTACAATTTGAGTGATTTTTCTGAATCTAATGATGATATAAATGAAGATTTTGGTATGAAGGATGATCAAATCAATAGAGCAATTGGGGGCAAGTAGCTTGAAGGAGTTTGGAATGGTGAAGGAGACACAAACCATGGGGACAGTGATGAGTTGAGTAGTGTAGAAGAGTCGTTTGATGATGAAAGGAATTCAAGGCCTAGGTTCCTTGAGTTTAACCAGCGCATTGGCATGAAGAATGTACAACTAATGAAGGATCTCAAATTTGCATCACATGTAGTCTTCAAGGAGGCACTAAAAGAGTGGTGTATTAGAGAAAAACATGATTTTGAGTATAAGCACAATGATAAAGGGAGAGTGACAACTCTCTCTCTCTCTCTCTCTCTCTCTCTCTCTCTATATATATATATATATAATGTGGTTGGAAGATACATGCATCCCAAACACAAATGGAAGATGTCTTTCAAATCAAAACTTTTAAGAGCATACATATGTGTGGCAATGATCATAAGAATTGTAAGATTTCTTCAAGGTGGCTAGCCAATAAATATTTTTCATTCTTTAAGGATGATCATACTTGGACAACAAATGCATTGAAGGCTACAGTGTCTAGGGAACATGAAGTTGATATGACTTTGGACCAATGTTATAAGGCTAAGAGAATGGCCTTCAAGACGAGACATGGTGCTGAGGAAAAGCAGTATGAGAGACTTTGGGATTATGCAACTGCTATTAGGAAGTGGAATGTAGGTAGCATAGTGAAGATACAAATTGCGAATATTGTGTTTAAGGGAATATATGTTTGTCTTGATGCTTGTAAAAGAGGATTTTTAGCATGTTGTAGGCCACTTATTGGGATAGATGGTTGTCATTTGAAAGGGACAACCGGGCAACAGTTGCTAGTTGCTGTTAGGAAGGATGAGAATGATAATATCTTCTCAATCGCTTATGCTATCGTTGAAATTGAGAATAAAAGCTCTTGGACCTAGTTTCTACAATATCATTTGGATGACATTGGACATGTGGATGAGAATCGATGGATCTTTATCTCAGGTTGACAGAAGGCAAGAAACAATTAATGTGAATGTAAATTATTTATATACATATATATATATATATATTTAAAATATCCTAATTTATAACCTGTATGTGAATTACTAATGTATATTTGTGAATTACTAGTGTTGACAATGATGGAGATCATAAGAATGATGCTGACGCAAAGGTTGCATACCAAAAGAGATCTATGAGAAGGTATGAAGGGAGGGTTTTCCAAGAATCCATAAAAATATTGAGAGGATAACAAGCAAGGCTGTACATTGCATTTCTCTTTGGAATGGAGAGTCCAAATATGAGGTGGAGTATATTTATGGTGGAAGATATGTGGTGGACTTGAATGAGAGGACTTGTTGTTATGGGAGATGGGGATTGAGTGGAATCCCATCCCATGATTTCATGTTGTCGCTGCAATAATTGAGCATGGAAAGCAGCTTGAGACTTATGTAGACATTGCTTATAGTAAGGAGATAGTCCTACGTTGTTACCAATGGATGGTAAGCCCACTTCCAAGCCATAACAGTAGCCAAAAATACCTTATGACCCAATCAAGCCCCCAAAATTTACAAAGAAAGTAGGCAAGCATAAAAAGGTAAGAAAGAGGGAGGCAAAAGAACTGCCATGAAATGTGGGAATTGTTTCCAATGTGGCCATAATCAAAGAACCTATAAAGCTCCTAATAACCCCAACAAGAAGGCTTATAAAAAGAAAAAGTAAGGGCAATCAAGACAATCATCTACGTCTAGAGCTAAAGGAAGTAAATAATTACCGGTAAATTTCAAGTACTACTACATTGAACTTTTCATCAAATGGTTTCATTGATGGAATTTATATTGTATGGTTGTATATTATATAGGGTACTCAACAATCAAATATAGGTACTTAATATGGAAGCAGAATACCAGTTCCATTCTTATTATGTCTCAAACCATTTTTTTAGTACTCATACGTAAATAGTCACTTCAAGTCACTTCCAACATTAACACCCAGACTTAAACAAAATTCTCTTATACTTTGCAACTTTGTTCTTCAGCATTTGGTTAGTGTCTAATAGTCCACTAATAACATTTCTACTCCTTGCTATGAATTCAAAACCATGCCACTCAAGGTAAATATATACATTACAATCCTACACAACCAAATAAATAAATAAATGGATGTTATTTATCAAAATAAATAAATAAATAAACAATAAAAAAAATTATTAGACTGGGCAAAATTAGAAATAAATGTTATAGAGAACAAAAGAGATAATCGAGATAATGAAAGGAATCTACATATCTAAGAAAGAAGTAAGGATGTAACAGTTATAGTCATTATAAAATCTGCAAATTTACATGCCATGAAAATCTGCATATGATAGAAAGGTGATGCATAAGGAGATTTGAATCTTAGACATCTCCGTTAAAAACACCAAAATGTGTCAATTGACCTACAAGGTTCTTAGCTAGACAACCCTTAAATAATAATTTCCTTGTCCAAGAAGGGAGAATGTGAATTGTTTTACATATATAACCTAGTAAAAGCTGGCTCATGGAAAAAAAAAAAAATGCCATTAGATACAATATAAATGAAATCAGAAACCATGAGACGCAAGCACCACTAAAGACTACAATCACTACCATTGATAACTCATAATATATATATATATATAAAACCCTTCCGTTAGCATTCAAAAATACGAAGTCAAAAAATTTTCATTCATGCGAAAAATAAGCTTAAATTTTTCTTCAGCTTTAACCTCCTAGCAAATATTAGCTTTTAATGCCCGATTTGAGTGAAATTTAACACAGCTCATTTATAAGCTGTGTGCACCTAAACAGACCATACACCATTGGGCCATGAGAACATCTAGATTGACGTGGCACAACTCGTTTGGACATCGGAGCACTCAAAGTACAGTTTTAGGTCAAATTGACCATAATGCCCCTAGTCAACCTTGGGTTGGCCAAAAGTCAAAGTTGGTCAAAATCACCCTAAAACTACATTTTTCATGTTCTAACATCAAACCCGAGTTCTTCGAAGATTTTTGTCAGCTTTGACCAACTTTGACCCAATGTTGACTCTTGAGGGCACTAGAAACCCTAATTTTGATCCAACTGTTAGAATAGGTTGAAACTAATGCCATTGAAAAGGTTATTGAATTCCCTTTCCAATGACTATTCATAGGTCAAAATCAAAGTTAAAATGGTTGAGATATCTTCAAAAACCGTGCTAGACGTATCAGCTCACTTTCATAATAGACAGCCATACCTTTCTAGGGACACCAAGATCAGCTCAATCAAAGTTTGGGAAGGCCTTCAAATGCGTGATCGAAGTCAGGACTAAAAAGGATGAAACTGATGATGTCAGCATGTCAGCCTAGCGCACCCTAAAGGGTTGTTGGAGCTAATAGGCAGCTACTGAAAGCTAAATAGCCATTTTTTTAGCATAAATACCCCTAAACACCCTATAACCAAAATAAATAAATAAATTGGGCGTTTTGGAGCATTTTCTAGGTAGATTCTCTCTCTTTCTCCCTAATTTCTCTCCAAAACAAACACAAAAATCTTTGATTTCTCACTTTTCTCAACAATCAAGAGGTAGTGTTCTTGCTCTCATCTTCCTCTCCTTGGTCTTGGTTCCTTGGATTTGAGGTTTAGGGGTGTAGATGTAGCTTTATAGCTACTATCTACACCCATTTAATTTCATAGCCTTGTTATTGCTTTATCTTGTTTTCTAACTTGTTTTCCTAGCATGTCTACTTGTTTTATAACATGTTTTATTGCTTTGATATTGTTGGCCTAGCCTTATTGGGCTAGGATATGTTGTTTATGCTCTTTGCCATGTTTATGTGTTTCGTGCCATGTTTAGATATACATGTTCATGTGCTTAAAGCTTTGTTTGGATGCTATGCCTAGTGCTTTTATAGCTTTATATCTCTTGTTTATGCCTCTTTCTTGTGTAAGGCTTTTGGGTAGGGTGTAGATCTAGATCTAGTGGACTAGGCCTACATACATACACCCAAGTTCGAATAAAGGGTTTGGATTAGTTCTTCTTTGAATTTTTTCCCCTTTATCCATGTGTTTATGTTTGGATCCATGCTTGTTTGCTTAAATCTAGGCATTTGCATTGTTCTTGCTTGTTTTCCCTTTGTGGGTTTGTTGCTTGTTGGTCTTTGGGGCCATATGCTTTGTTTGGTAGCATCCACCCCCTTTGGTGGCTTTTTCGGATGCAACCATGCTTAGGAGTACATCTTCGTGATGTTTGGCTTACTTGCCACTTGCTTTTTTCCTCCTTTGCATAGCTTTACGTGTTAGGCTTTCTCATGTTAGCCTTTGACTGTGTATTTTAACATGTTTACCCTCCCCCTTTTGTGTGATAACATACTTTGCTTCTTTTATGCTTCCTTTGCTTGCCTTCATGTCATCTATCGATGCCTTGGGACGGTTCAACCATCCATCACGGCGATGCTCACGCGCACTTGCACAGTACAAGCTCAAGTGCTGTGGAGGAGAGTTGTACCTCTGGTGTATGACTAGAAAATGAGTCAATTTTAATTGAGTTACCAAGGGTAAGTGAAGTCGCTACCATTCATTGGGTTTTTCTAAGGTGTGATTAGTCACCTGACTCTATTTGATTTTATTACCAATCCTAGGCTAAGAAAAGTGTCTTTTTTTCCTAATCTAATGTGGATGGGTAAAAAAAAATATTGATTCTTGAGTTCAGAAGTCTGGTTATGTGTGGGGAAGATGTTAGGCACCCCACAACGCCAATCTATAGACAATCCTTTATTTTGGTAAAATCTTAATTAAGGACATTGGCAATTGAAAATGAGCCATTGGCATTAGCTATCGAGGCTTTAATCGAATTGGGCTATAAGGTTTGGTTTCGGAAAGGGTATGGTCTCAATCGATGCTTCCCTAGTGTGTTCGAAATCTTTGCCAAATTTCCTTGGCGAAAATTTGCCAGCATTTTGCCTTATTTTTGTGGCGGAAATCCGGCAGCGCTTCGCCTTAGATGTATCATAGCACGCAAAACACTATTCTCACCAAGCTTTCACTACAAGAATATGGCAACAGAGGTGCCACATTTTCACGGCGAAAATTTGGTAGAGTTTCGCGTTTGGTGTGCTATGGTGCACCGGCAGTGTTTCATACCTGTGTATATGGCACGCGCCAACATGCTCGTACAGGGACAAGCTAGACCCCTTCAAAGCATCAAGCATATTGATGCGTGTCGCATGCACGGGGAAACCAATGTCACTTGGTGACATGGATCGAGACAGTCACATCGCGATGATTATGCACACAATATGACATGAGTATGCATTTGCAGCAAATACCTTGAGCACATACCCATGCCACAAAGTCAAGAGCTCTTATGACTAAAGAGGGTCACTCACATAGCCATGAGAGTCCATCATACAAAGTGCATGATCACCCACACACGCGCAGGCGTGTATATATATATATATATATTATGCACAATGCCATCATACAGAGCAAGAAGGTAAAACAGACATTGCCAATGTCTCAAGGGTATGGCCTAGCAAGGTGCAAGAGATATAAAGGGTACAAGGAAAGGGAGAACCCAAATACATTGCTCTAGGGAAGAGGCTATGACAGAGGGAGAAAGATTAACCACTCGAGGAGGCTAGGCCTTTTAATCTATTGAACATTGTCCTTTGTGGGTTTGCGTCTTCTTGCTTGCATCTTTGCCCTTTTTCCTTATGCCTAGGAGGTCGCACCCTTGCTCCAAGTGTCCATGCTCCATGCATTTACATGCAATGACAATGGAAACAAGCCAGCAGACAAGCAAAGAAACAACTAGAAGGAAAGCTTGCTAAGAGACAAGCTATCAAAGAAGCCAAACGAGGGCAAACACGCATGTTATCAAACAAAAGAGGGTGTCCTAGGAGGATAAATTTGGGTTTGGATCTGGTCCCATGTTCCTACAGAACATGCACATATGGGCGCAAGGATCTCCAGTGCCATCATACTTGACAAACTCAGGTGCCTTGAACTTGGGAGGCATAATGACCTAAGGGAAATTGGCCAGGCTATCCAAATCGACACTTCCTTAAGCACCGAAGCCCTCTATGATACGAATCTTCTCAGTTAGGGTTTCCACTTAACTTTTGACCTACCGTAGCCAGACTTTAAGGTTTTATCCTTAGGAGGATTCAATTCTTGGCCACCCCCTTGTGGGATGAATGGCGGCGTGGCTTGGCCTTGATTTGGATCTGGCAACGGCCGGGCCTCATTTTTACACTAGGCTGCAGGGCCCTCTGGAGTGTGACCATATGAATCTCAACTCCCTCTTACAACCAACTATTGTATCGTGTGCATCATTTCTGTCATCTGCTCTTTCAGAAGAGCAATCTCATGAGTGTTTTCCTCGATGGGGGAAGGACCACTAGTAGACATCTCTTTAGCACAAGACCTAGTGATGATAGGATCACGATGTGATGGTAAGAAATGGGGCATCTTTGTAAGAATGGGATGTGCAAGAAACGGGGTACCTTTGAAAATTTGACAATGTGGAAACACAAAACTAATATGAAGTTAGTTTAGGTTCTTGTTTATTAAAAATGCACCTATTTTTTTTTTTTGAAAATATTGGCTTGGACCCTTGAGCGGGTTTTTATCATGGTGAGTTCTTGTAGTGATGCAGAATTAATGCACAAGCTTGGCATGTAATCAGAACTTTCATATCATGCTTGAAATTGCGGGATGGACCCTTCTCTTTTGACTACAAGGAAAGCAATGCTTTTACAAAACTTTGGCTTTTTACAATGCCCTCAAAACATGGGCTATAAACAATGGCTCCAACAGTGGGCCTTTCACAATACAAGAAAATTCAAATTTACAATGAAGAGGCTTCATTCTAGATGGCCTTGCCTTTTCGGAGAAGATCTTGGACTCTTGGCAATGTCCTCCTTGGTGCAGAGTTCTAGCTACTTGCCACAAATTTTATCTGTACACATTTACAAGACGGAGGCATTTAGTGTATGCATGCATGGCCTTCTAGTGTTGGAAACCCTTAGGGATTGGGTATGATCTAATGTACAAGCAACGAGGTTGCTTTTCCCTAGGGGCTAATCACAAATGCTATGTAAACAGGATGGATAGAACTTGAAGTAGAGCACAACTCTTTAATGTAAGCAAAAGGGAAAACTTGCAAACGGAAACTAGAAACTTTCCCCTTGACTCATTTTGAAAGCAATCCTAAGAAGGATATTCTACCCTAGGTTTGGATGTTCACTCGGCTTTGGCTCTTCCTAGTCCTCACGGGTTTTGACTTAGTCTAGGCCAACTATATGAGACATGATTTAACTGGTAAGTTGGTCCTATCTTTAAGGGGGACCTCGATCATCTAAATCTTCCCTTCAGAGAAGTTGTGGGATAAAGTAGATCAAGGGGGCCTATTTAGCATAATCTTGTCCACACATGAATTCACGAAAAGCCTATAATTCGACATCCAATAACTATCTAAGGTATACGCATCCAGCATTCGCCTTCAACTTTAAGTCCGGGTTTGACCCAATATGAGGGATGATGTCATGCATTTTGAAATGAAAGGGGAAAGACTTTCCAAGTACAACAGATATATGAATAGATAAAGGTGTATAAGAAATTAAGTCTACTACCTTAGGTTCGCACATGTGAAGGAAAGCTATAAAGCATGCTTAGGAAGGCAGGAAAGCTTCACACATACAAAAATACCTCAAAGCTAGTTTTTGGAAAACCATTTGAAAACTTTTTTTTTTTTTGGAAAATATTTTTGAGTTTTGAAAATAGTTTACTAGGATATAGTAAAAGCATTTTTCAAAAGGAAAGCCCCAGAGGTTAATGCCAATTTCAATGTTTTTGAAAGCCAATGTCCAAAGATTAAGATCTTATCAAAAGCTCTAAGGGCTAAACTCTCTAAGTGCCCTCAGTGAAGTCACCAGTCCATCGATGCCTCGTGGCGGTTCGACCACCCATCGTGGTGACACTCGCGCACTTGCACAGTACGAGCTTGGGAGCTCAGGTGTTGTGACAACGGTTGTACCTCTGTTGTGTGACTAAAAAATTATTCAATTTTAATCGAGTTACCAAGGGTAAGTGAAGTCGTCACCAATCATTGGTTTTTTTCTACGGTGTGATTGGTCACATGACTCAATTTGATTTTATTACCAATCCTAGGCTAAGAAAAATGTTGTTTTTCCTAATCTAATGCAGATGGGTAAAAAAAAAATCTTGATTCTTAAGTTTGGAAGTATGGTTACGTGTGGGGAAGGTGCTAGGCACCCCACAATGTCTATCCGTAGACAATCCTCTATTTTGGTAAAATCTTAATTTAAGGACATTCGCAATTTAAAACAAGCTTTTAGCATTAGCTTTAGAGGCTTTAATTGAATTGGGCTTTGAGGTTTGGTTTCAAAAAGGGAGTGGTCTTGATCGATGCATCCCTAGTGTGTTCGGAATCATTGCCAAATTTCCACAATGAAAATCTGGCAGCATTTCGCCTTATTTTCATGGCAAAAATCCGACAATGCTTCACCTCAGATGCATCATAACACGCAAAACGCTATTCTCACCAAGCTTTTGCCATGAGAATACGGCAATGAAGGTGCCCTATTTTCACAGAAAAAATCCAACGAAGTTTCACATTTGGTCTGCTATGGCACACTGGCAGGGTTTCATGCCTGTGCGCACCAACGTGCTCGTGCTAGGACGAGCTAGAACCCCATAAAGCATCAAGCATATTGATGCATGTCGCATACATGAGGAAACCAATGTCACTTGGTGAAATGGAACGGGATGGTCACACCGCGATGATTATGCATACAATATGACATGAGTATGCACCTATAGCAAATGCCTTAAGCACATACCCATGCCACAAGGTCAAGAGCTCTCATGACTAGAGAGTCACTCACATAGCCATGAAAGTCCATCATACAAAGTGCATGATTACCCACACACGTGCAAGCATATATATATATATATATACATACATACATCATGCATAATGCCATCACATAGAGCAGGAAAGTAAAACAGAAATTGTCAATGTCCCAAAGGTATGGCCCAGCAAGGTACAAGAAATATAAAATAGACATTTCCATACCCAAGGAATGCAGCCTAAGCAAGATGCAAGAAAGATAAAAGGTACAAGGAGAGGGGGAAACCTAATGCATTGCTCTAGGGAAGACGCTATGAGAAAGGGAGAAATATATAACCACTTGAGGAGGCTAAGCCTCCTAATCAACTGAACATTGCCCTTTGTGGGCTTGTGTCTTCTTACTTGCATCCTTGGCCTTTTTGCTTATGCCTAGGAGGTCATGCCCTTTCTCCAAGTGTCCATGCTCCATGCGTGTACATGCAATGACAAAGGAAACAAGCTAGTGGACAAGCAAAGAAACAACTAAAAGGAAAGCATGCTAAGAGACAAGCAATCAGAAGAAGCCAAATAGGGCAAACATACATGTTATCAAACAAAAGAAGGTGTCCTAAGGGGACAAATGTAGGTTTGGATCGGTGTCCCTAGTTCCATGAGATTGGAGTAGGGATGACACACAAACTCATGAATGAACATATGCGTGCAAAAATGCAAAGAAGCAAAGAAAGGCAAATGGGTAGCACAAAGCAAGCATAACATTGCACGGAGCAGAGAATGGGTATGCATCAAGCAATCCAACACCACGGTGTTGTATCTCACAAGTGGTCACTCCCAAATAAGCCATAGGAAGGACGGATGCAATCACACAAGGAAATGACCCTAAAGACCGACAAGCACAAGCCCATGGAGGGCACAAAGCATGGCAAAGCCTAGATCTAGACATGCAAACATGGAGATAAAGCATAGAAGCAAGAAATCATATATATACATAAAGGAAATGATCCAAACCCTTTGATATAAGCCTACACCACAAGATCTAGATCTACACCCTACCTAAAGGGCCAAAACACAAGAAAGAAGAGATAATAAGAGATAAATGGCTTTAGAAGCACATGGCATAGCAACCAATATGTAGATCTAGACACATGAACATGGCACGGAGCACACAAATATATAGATCTAAGCATAAACATGGCAAGGAGCACATAAACATGGAAATCTAAGCATAAACATGGCAAGAAGCACCTAGGCACAAGGATCTAAGCACAAATACAATATTTAGGCATATCCTAGCCCAAGAAAGTTAGGTCAACATCATCAAAGCAGTAAATCACGGCAAAAAGCAAGGAGACATGATAGGAAAGCTATAAAACATGCTAGGAAACAAGATAAAGCAAAGATATACTATGGAAAGTAAATAGACATGCTATGAAGAAAGATAAAGCAAAGGGTGTAGATTGTAGCTAAAAAGCTACATCTACACCTTTTAAACCTTAAATCCAAGGAGAGAAAAAAAGAGTGCAAGAACACTGCCTCTAGATTTTTGAGAAGAGAGAGAAATCAAAGGCTTTTTAATGTGTTTGGGAAAGAATTTAGAAAGAAAAAGAGAGAGAATCTACCTAAAAAATCTCTAAAATTGCCCAAATTTACTCTTTTTTTTTTCTTTTCTTTTTTATCTGAGGGTGTTTGGGGGTATTTATGGTGAAAATATAACACTTCAAATACCAGTGACCACTAAGTGGCCACTAGTTTAGGCCAGCAGCCCTTTAGTGGCCACGAGGTCCAATGTTAACATCAACAATCCCAACTTCTTCCCTAGTTCAAATTCGGATGCATATTTGAAGGCCTTTCCAAACTTTGATTAAGTTGATCTTGCTGTCCCTGGAAAGCTCTAGATGTCTAGTTTCCAGAACACTAAACAAAATGAAATTTTGACAGTCGGATCAAACGTTATGGCGTCGAGAAGCGAGCTGACATGCTTTGCACAGTTTTCAGGATATTTCAACCGTTTTAACTCTAATTTTGACCCATTAATTATCGTTGGAAAATGGATTCAATAATCTTCACAATGATGCTAGTTTCAACCTGTTCTGACTATCAGATCAAAATTAGGGTTTTTATGACCCCTTAGGAGTCAACCTCAGGTCAAACTTGTTCAAAGTTGACGAAAATCACTGAGTAGCTCGTGTTTGATGTAGAAACATGAAAAATATTATTTTGGATGATTTTGACCGACTTTGACTTTCGATTAACCTAGGGTTAACCAAAGGCATTTTGGTCAATTTGACCTAAAATGGCACTTCGAGTGCTCCGATGCCCGAATGGGTTGCACCATGCAATCTAGATATTTTCGCAGCCCCATGAAAGAAAGTTGATATTTTTGAAATTTTTGGGGTCTTGCACGCAAATCAAGGGCTAATAAAATACAATATCTACACCATCTTGTTTGACTTCCTTAATTTCTTTGCATCTTTGCATACTTGTTTATATGTTCATGCATGTGTCTTTGTATGCTTTTTTGTGTCATCAAGCCTAATTCCTACTTATAATCTCATGCAGGTTCACACCCGTCTTTGTACACGAGATCCCGAGTCCCTCTAGGGAACTTTGCTTGATGGCACATGTGTCATTCATACTCCAATATAATGGAACTTCGAACATCAAATCCAAACCTACATTTGTCCTTCCAAGACACCCTCTTTTTCTTGATAACATGCTTGTTTTCCCCTTTGTGTGCTTTATTTCCTTGTTTGCCCCTTTGTGTGCTTCCTTTGTTTCTTTTTTATCGCTTTTGCTTGTCTGCTGGCTTTGGTTTCTTTTTTGTTGCATGTGCATGCTTGGAGTGAGGACACAACTTCTAAGATGCAAGCTAAAAGGGCAAATGAAAGCAAGAAGGTGCAAGCCCCAAAAGGGCAATGTTCAATAGATAGAAGGCTTAGCCTCTCCACATGTTTGTTTGATAACATGCTTGTTTTCCCCTTTGTGTGCTTTCTTTCCTTGTTTGCCCCTTTGTGTGCTTCCTTTGTTTCTTTGTTATCTCTTTTGCTTGTCTGCTGGCTTTGTTTTCCTTTTTGTTGCATGTGCATGCTTGGAGCGAGGAAACAACTTCTAAGATGAAAGCTAAAAGGGCAAATGAAAGCAAGAAGATGCAAGCCCCAAAGGGCAATGTTCAGTAGATAGAAGGCTTAGCCTCTCCAAATGTTTGTTTGATAACATGCTTGTTTTCCCCTTTGTGTGCTTTCTTTCCTTGTTTGCCCTTTTGTGTGCTTCCTTTGTTTCTTTGTTATCTCTTTTGCTTATCTGCTAGCTTTGTTTTCTTTTTTGTTTCATGTGCATGCTTGGAGTGAGGACACAACTTCTAAGATGCAAGCTAAAAGGGCAAGTGAAAGCAAGAAGATGCAAGCCCCAAAAGGGCAATGTTCAGTAGATAGAAGGCTTAGCCTCTCCATATGGTTATCTAGATTAGGGTTTCCTTTACTTGTATCTTGTTTGGGCCGCATTCCTAGGGTATGACAATGTCTATTTTACATTCTCTATACCTTGTTAGGCCATCACCTTGGGATGTAGACGATGCTTGTTTTATGTTTCCTATACCTTGCTTGGGTCATGTTCCTAGGGTATGGCAATGTCTGATTTATCTTTCCTATACCTTGCTGGGTTGTGCACTTTGTATAATGGACTCTCATGGTTAGGAGACTAACCCTATCATGATCATGGGTACACTTGACCTTGCAGTATGGGTATGCGCTCAAGGCGACTGTTGTAGGTGTATACTCATGCTATATTGTGTGCATGGTCATTGCAGTGTGTTTGTCTTGATCCATATCAGATAGTGATGTTGGTTTCCTCATGTATGCAACATGTATCAACCTTTCTATTGCTTTGGAGATCTTTGGCTCTCCTTAGTATGAACATATTGACGCACACCGTGTACACAGGCATGAAACCCTACCGATGTGCCATAACACACCAAACGCAAAACTCTACCAGATTTTCACCATGAAAAATGGGGCATCTTTGTTGCCATATTCTCACAAAGAATGCTTGGTGAGAATAATGTTTTGTGTGTTATGAAGCACTTGAGGCGAAGTGTTGTCAAATTTTTGCCATGAAAATAAGGCGAGATGCAACCAGATTTTCTTTGTGGAAATTTGGCAACAATTCCAAAATGCTAGCAAAGCATTAATTAAGACCATACCCCTTCCAAAATCAAACCTTGAAGCCCAATTTTTTTAAAGCCCTAAAAGCTAATGCAAATAACTTGTTTTAATTGCCAATGTTCAAAAATTAAGATTTTATCAAAACAAATGACTGTCTCCAAACAAGTGTTGTGGGGTGCCTAACACCTTTCTCACACATAATCAAACTTCCAAACTCAAGAATCAAGATTTTTTACCTGTCCGTATTAGATTAGGAAAAATGACCTTTTTCTTAGCCTAGAATTGGTAATAAAGTAAAATACAGTCAGGTGACCAATCACACCTTAGAAAAAACCCAATGTTTGGTGGTATCTTCAATTACTTTTGGTAATTAATAGGTTTAAAATCAACTCATTCCAGTCACTTGCATCACTGCGATGGGTGGTCGACCGCCGTGAGGCATCAACACAGTTTAATAGTAAACCTTCTAAAAAATTTAGGAAAAATCCTTTCTCCCCATAGGTATTATATTTTTTCATGAAGTTTTGTGTATTTGTTGTTTTCTTTCACCAACCTCAAGCATGAAATTGTTGTTGATGAAGACTTTGCAAGCAACCTTGTAGAAACACCAACCCCAAAGATTAAACCAAGCAAACATGAAATTGTTCTTGATTTCAATGACCATTACTTAAATGTGTTTTGCTGAGAATTTGGAAGATATAGGGTATTTGGGAATTTTACTTTTGTCTTTGGTGATCTTAACAGCCTATAATCAAACTGTGATCTTGTTCCATCAATCAATAATTTACTTGACCACTGTTTTCCATGGCTTTGAAAAATCACTAGACAGATGTCTTACCAGAAAACATGATGTGGTGTATAGAAAAAAGTAATTATATAAGTATCATGGTAGAAGACACCTAGTTTCCTTTCTTATAAGGGTCTTTAGATAAATCCAATTATTTCATCCCTAATGCATTCCAACACAACAATACGAAAGAAAATTCATTGCTGAAAGTTTAAATACCTTTCCATCAACAAAAATCTGGACACACCCACTAATGCATGCAGCTAGTTTCAAGCTTCATTGGTAAGATTGAACCATTTGAGTAGGAGTAATATCTATCTTAGGAATTTAATCAAATAGTTCTATGGCATACTCAATAGCAATAACAAGTAAATGGCATATGGAGATAAAAATTTATAAATAAATAAATAAATAAAATAAAAATAAAAAAACACTAAGAATTTCTGTTGACACCTCATTTTACAACCTGCATTTAACCTCACATGGAGGTAAAAGAGTAATTTCACATTGGAGATAAGTATCTTAGCACCAACCTCCAATTTAGCCCTGAAAGCTGTTACATGAGCTACGGGAAAATCGAGGTTTTATTCATTTTTCTTGCTCATCACTCCCACCAACCTCCAAATTTAACGTACCAACTTTTTCTAAATGCCAAAATAGGGTCTAGGTTCATGATTCTCTTTGATCCTTTTTCAACCCTTACTAAATGTCATTTCATTCATATTTTCTCTACCATTACTATATAAACCCCCCTCTCTCCTCCATTCTAGGAGACAAAAAACATCATTTCTTCTCCCCTCTTGAGTTCTAGTGAAGTAGAGTTAATATTGTCATTTCTTGGTCTTCTTGAGACTTAAGGTATTGAGTGAGACTCACTCTCCCTCTCCTAGTTCTTCTTCTCTACTCTACCCTTAGGACTTCTACCAAAAGCCTCCTCCTCCACCTTGTGGATCTTGCATGCAGGTATAATCATTTTCCTTAGCATTTTTTTTTTTTTTTATATGTTGCTATAATGTCAATTTAAGATTACAAAATGCTAGTTGGTTATTAAATTTCTTGATATGCTTGAATGTTGTTCATATCATTCTTTACATGTTCTTGGTTGTTCATCACATATTCATGCACAACACTAGCTTTGATCTTAAATTCACATCCAAAATATGAAAAACAAGTTATTTTCATAATTTTCCAAATACTTGAATTTAGGGCATCACCATTCACACACATTCACTAGAAGTTATTTTTTAATCCAAATGCAATAATTAATAAATGAAATTATGGTTTATCACATGCACACACAAAGCAATGAACATGCAAATTAATTGATAACATGTTAGATGATATGATATGAATGTTGGCCATTATAGTCTAGAAGACCAGTTTCACCAGGTAAGGTGAGTGCCTAACACCTTCCTATCTTGTAACATAGCGTCTGAGCTTAAATCAAAAGTTAGTAGATCAATATTTATCCATGTAATTTTCAATCTCTAGATTATAACATGACTACCCATTCATTTGGGTTTCGCACAAACCAAATCAATTCCAAAACGAGCTGGAGGCACAATCTCTCACAATTTCATAGAGACATATTTTAACCAGGAAACAAAACCATGTACTATATCTTAGATTGTACCTAGGACCAAAGCCATGTAATTTGCTATGATCAATGTAAATTAATTATCAAATCAATAAAATGATGAATTTTTCAATTTTTGTTTTCTTATTTGTTCCAATAATTGAGTAAATGGTGACTCTATTGTAAAACCTTTAATCTAAAGAGAAAAATATAATCAATCGAACCTCCATTTTGAGAGGTGATAACACAATTCCACCCATTCACATGATTTTGGCCCAAACCAAATCAATTCCAAAACTAGCCGGGGGCGTCGTTTCTCATAATTTCACAAAGACCAAACCCAAAAATAAACCAAACCAAGAATTTCTACTAAAGAAATTCGTAAATGGAGATTTTATCAGCCCATGTAAGAAAGGGGAAAAAAAAAACCCATAACAGTGGTGGTTGGTAAACAGCACAGCGAAACCACCTGTGAACACAAGGGGTCTTTAGAGTCGCCACCTAGTTTTTGCAATGGTTTAGCAACCATATATATAGCGTCCCTTCGAGGAAAGAACTTTTGATCTTACTACTAGAGATATGGGTTTGGAGTTTAGGTACGTTCTTAGGAAGGTGTTAGGCACCCAAGATTGCCCAATCCTAAGGTTGGCCTCCTATCATTGTGTCTTAATCTTAACCTTATTAAAAATTAGTTCAACACTTGTATTCCTGACTCACGCACACACTAACATGCATCTAGCAAACAACATGACATCTTTATCCCTAAACAAGCATGCTTATCCATCCACAAAGCAAAAGAAAGCCAAACACACATAAGAAACCCTAGCATTCATCTAATCATGGCATCAAAGCATTTAACACATTAGAAACCTTAATCTTACATCTAAGCATGCTCCATCATATTATCAAAAACCAACACAAATGCATGGACATTCCTAATGCATGACTTATCCTTTACTTACCTTTCAGCAACACCCTATGGCATTAATGCATGGACATATGAATGAATGGCATGGTAAAAAAAGAAAAAACCCTAATCCAGCATGTGATAGCAAGCAAGAATGTTAGGCAGAGGTACTGGCACATATAAACATGTGAACAGACTTTAAAAAGGAACAAAACATGTGAAACAAACCAAATAAACAACATAAAGAATTTGGATTAGGATTTCTGGGCAAGCACCTGTATACATAGCCCGAAGCCTGCGTACGCAAGGTTTAACTCGTGTACGCATGCTCATGGCATGTGTGAGTGGGACTTACTCAAAACCCTAACCCAGAAATGAACAAGGCAAAAAACAGAGCATGAACTAAAACCCTAATTCTAACTAACAAACATACATTTTAAGCATACCAAAACTTAAACCTAACCTAGAGAAGCATATTAAAACATGTTTTAACAAACAAACAAAGAAAAAGAAAGATTTAAAGACAAAAAAGAAAGAAAAGAAGTGAAGAAGGAATACCTCACAAAAAGCTTTCCAAGCTTGATTTTGACCATTCCCCTCCGTCTAATCTATGACAATTCAATAAAAAAGTGGTTAGCAACATTAAACTAAAAAGATTGGGGCCAGAAAAGGTCCCAATCAAATAAAATTGGCTTGTGAAAAACTCTCTTTTGATTCACTATTTTCTAGTGAATCTTAGGTTCTTCCTGTAGGATTTCTGTGTGTCTTTTGAAAATGTACCATGTAAGGCTTTTTATAGTTGAAAAAAATGGGATTTGGAACAGCTTCCAGACGATGTGGGATTCATTTCAAACCTCAACCATTATTGTAGAAAACTTGTCTTTCTTATGCTTCTGAAACCCTAGTTGCGTACGCATGCTTTGGCCGCGTACACAAGTCGCAACCCACGTATAGAGGCTGAGGATCACTTCGGTCATTTTATTTCTAAAAATAGATTTTTGCTCATTTAAAGGTTATATTTCTCATTTTAACACTCCTCAAGTCAATTTAATATCTAATTAGTCTTTAAAGTGGCCTTAGGCCTTGGAGTTCGAACCTCATTAGGGAATGGGGGCTCGAGTCGTAAGGGGCACAAAATGCGATGTCTACACCACCAAGGCATAGCCAAAACAAGGGTAGCAAGATGATGAGAAGACACTCTGCGGTGGCTCTAGTTCTACCACCTCTCTCTCTCTCTCTCTCTCTCTCCCTTCTCTACTGGTCAAACCTCTGGTCTCTCCTCTCTCTTCTTTCTATCCTTTCTTTCGTATGATTGAATTTGGTTTGTGAGGAACACATGCCTCTCACATGCCCATTATATTAGTGTTTTAAAGTTAGACTAACTGAAGTACTGATTTGATAGGTACGAATAGTATAGGGAGTAAATTGGCCAATATAACAACTTAGGGGGTGTCTTGGCTAGTGGTCAAGGGAGGAGCTATGTTGAAGGGTGGGGGGGCCATGCCCACCCCCCCAAACATTTTGAAATATATATATATATATATAATTATTTTAATATTTACGGAATTTAGTCAACAAAAATAAGAGTTCCGCCCCCCCCCAAGTATTTGAATTAGTCCAATGATGCTCTTAAAAAAAAAAAAAAATTGGTCTAATAGTTATAGAGACATAACTTTATTTTTTGCAATTCTATTTTTTATTGTAAAATGTGCTTTTATATTTGTTAAATATTTGATAAAGTTTGGCACCAAACATGTTTGAATTTATCTTTTTCAACTGGTTGTGTGGCGATTAACAAGTCATTGACTCATTAAAAAATCTTGTCACTAAAACTACACATGAAATGTCTCTTTAGTTGCCACATAATGGGTTAAAGCAAGATAGCTTCAAATATGTTTGGAGCCTAACTTGTTCCTCCAAGTTTTGGATCATTCATGTTTTTGAAAATTTCATTAGTTCAATTGAATGATTTTTTACTTACATTAGTATAAAATTTGATAATTTGTATAGAAAATGAAACTTTTTAAGAATTTCACCATGAAAATGATAAAAATGAATTTTATTAATTTTATGAAAGATTGCCATCAAACATAATTTTGATTGACAATACTAAGCCTTTTTTTTTTTTTTTTGGTGTGTGTATATATAGAACTTACCAAATAAAAAAGTGTGTGTATATATATGTGTGTATATAATAAACAAAGCTTGTGTATATATCTCTGTGTCTGTGTTGGGGGGGGGGGGGAGGGAGGGTTGTCTTGATAAATATATTAGTACTGCAACTTGGCCCCCCCAAACAAAAATTCTTAACTCCATCCCTACTAGTGGTTGAAAGTTTAGGGGTGTATGTGCATTTTTCCCCATTGAAAAATAAAGAAGTTGTTACCTTTATGCATGTTTTTCTCTAGTTTTTCCTTTCTCTTGGAGCTAGAGATTCCCTAGAAGTAATCTCTCTCTCTCTCTCTCTTTCTCTCTCTCTCTCTCTCTCTCTCTCTCTCAACATTTAAGCACCAAACTATAGCCATTTAAGTTCTGTTTGGTTTGTGAATCAAACAATAGTTTTCAAATGATGAGAAAACTATGGCTTTAAAAAGTTTTGTAAAAACATGTGTTTAAAGTACTCAAAGTGCAAAAAATGTGTTAGGTACCATGTTTCTAAATAACATATTTTCAAAAGTGAAAAACATAATGAATGCTCGAAAATGTGTTGAAAACACAAGAGCTGTTTAGACCCCCAAATAAAAGTTACCGCTCGATAGATTTTACGCTAACTTAATACTAAGTGCGGAATAGAGTAAATGCGAGCGGATAAACAAATAAGCTACTCTAACCCATAATCATTATAATATAGCAATAAAATGAAAGGTAAAAGAGTAGGGAAGAAGAATGCAAACACAAGATAACATGATAATGTGTTATCGAAGAGAAAGCCGAAAAACTCGGCGAAAAACCTCTCTGTCGCTCTCTAAGCGGTAATCGATCCACTAGACAATTAGTTAGGAAACATGGGTTAGCAAAAGATCCTCCAAGCCTAATCTACCTGATGTACCTAAGCTCTCCAAGCTCCTACTCTAACAAGGCTTCTCGGAACCGTGTCTTGTCTAGCTTTCCAAATCCCACAATATGCTCGATTGCATCCACCAAAGTCTGGCTTCTTCTAATGCTTCCCAGTAGCACCAAAACCTCACTTGACACTCTGGAAGGGTGTGGTAAGTGTTTGGGTTATCAACCTCTCAATGGTGTGGAAATGGAGAGGTAGGAGTTGAGGAAAATCCACAAGCAATTGTGTAGAGAAATGTAGGTATAAGAATCTCTAACTCTCAAGGTTCGTGGCTAGGGTTTTCTCTCATAAGCACTCCTCAACATATGTGGGTAAAAATAGTGTAGTCACAGAAAGTGTATATTAGAAATGACAGTCTGGCAAAACAGAATGTTTCGCGAGTGTCTCGCAGGAAGGCCTTACCCGTAAGCTACTCGTGAAACACAGCTGTCTCCATCCTGTCCTGACTCTTCACATTCCAGTCATGTGCAGGGCACATGCATCATTTCACGGGATGCATAGTAGCGAGCTACCCACGAAAACAGCTTTAGTCTTCATGCCTTGAGTCTTCACACACACTCTCTCTCACACAACTCTTACAATGAAATCCCACAAATAATACAGGGTATAAAAGATTGGACATAATTACAATCAAATTTGGCACGGAATTAAAGCCAACAAAACATATAGTTGTAAATTACAACTTTACACATAATAATGTGTTTGGTATGAGCATGTGTTTTTTTTTAAAAAAAAAAATTGATTACTCATTTAACATGTACAATATATATGCCGTTGCACTCTGTGTTTTTTCTTTTCTTTTTGGCTCTATTCTCTTCTTTGGCTCTCTCTTTTCTTCCTATTTCTCCTTTTTTCTACCAAACCCTTTAAGAACCAACAAATTTTATAAATAAATCCCAGCAAAGGGATTGTTCTTATACCCAAACCAACCATCATAAAATCAAATTCACAGAGACAAAGAAGACGTCAAATCCATCCTTTCTTTTTTATCGGCAAAAAAAAAATTAAAATCCACCCATGAAATCAAATAAAACTTATGTTGTTGATATTTTATTATGTCTGGCCTCGATTCATGCGTCAAAATAAAGACTAAAAAAAATTGAAAAAGGGTGCAAAATCTAGAAGGGAAAAAAATGTTACATATTTGAATGGTGAACCAAAAAGTCACAACATTTGAAAAACCCATTTTATAGAAAATCTGACCAAAACCCTGATCAGAGATAGTCAAAAAGTTGAATTTTTGATCCGACCATTGGATCGTGTTGAATTTTGAACTGCCTCATAGAGCATGTGTTTCCCTTCGAAATGATAGTTTACGGGCCAAAATCGTAGATAAAATGGATAAGACATCACAAAAATACCAAAACCCTAATAAATCTTCAGTGTATTTTTCAGGAAAACTGACGGTTTTTTATCGAGCAATAAACTATACCGATTGGGAAAGAACTGGGATGAGCAAGCTGGACCCCCTTGAAGAACGAAGTCTTAGCTAATTTTCATTAGAAGGGATCAATGATATTAACTTCGGATTGAAAGATATGATTTTTTCAAGAAAAGACATTTTCAACTTTGCATCACCTCCCTTCTGAGCATGATATCTCAATGATTGTAGCTCCAAATCAAACGAGGCTAAGACCATTGAAAACTAGACATCCAGAGTTTTCTATGCATATAAACTTTGAAGAAAATGGAGCTAAGAAATGCCTTCAAACAGCTGCGCAAAAATTGAGCCAGAAATTAGGAAAAGAGAAGAAATGCTAGCAAGATGATGATGTGGTGGATAAGGATGGAGATGGCATTGGTATACTAGGGTATACTAATGCTAGCCCCCCATTTCCCATTTTTTTTCCCTATAACCACCCCCCCCCCCCCCAAAATTTGGAAAAATCATGTAGAAATTGATAAAGGGTTTTATGTAGAATTGTGTGAAAACAAATAGAGAAAAGTAAGGGGAAAAAAAAACCCTTAGAAAAATCAACAAAAATCTCTCCCTCTTTCTCTAGGAAACCCCACACAAAAAACTTCTTCCTTTTCCCATTGTTGTAATCTTTTGTGGGTAAGGTTTTGGGGTGGGTTTAGTTTCTTAATAACTAAACCCATCCCTCCCTTTACTATTATAATCATCTTGCCTATATAAAAATCTCTTTTTTTTGCTTTGTTGTAAATAGTTGTGCTTATATATGTTGTTCTTGTATATTTTGCGTTTACATCTGACCCTTTTATTTCAATGTGTGAGAGATCGCCCTCAACAAAAGAGATAGGCATCAGCACCTCCCTTTTGGGTTTTTGTGAAGTCGCTGCTTATTTTTTATATATTGCCAAAAAAAAAAAAAAACTAAAAAAAATACAAAATAAAAAATACATATCTGAATAACCTCAAGTTTCATTGATTGAATATGTAAATACAATTTGGTAGAAGAACATTACAATGCTTTGGTCCTAAATATAATCTATATAAAAAATACAAAGATTTGGTCCTAAATACAATCTACCAAAACAAAGATAAATCACTATTCTATGAACCAAAACCTATGGTTTGTGGGTTAGGTTATAGAATGGAAAGGTGTTAGGCACCCATTTTGCTCAGACAAAATCCAGTCTTCTAGACTCTAATGATCATTTAAGTACCAATGCAATATAATGATGAAATGCTGCATGTATTTACATGATAAATCTAAAATTAATTCAAGAAGTTCACCTTTATGAATCTACTCTCTTTAAGAAGAGACTTCAGATCTATTTTTAGTTATTGAGAAAACATGAGATTTGATTATTAAAAAAATCAGATCTGGTTTTATTTATTTAGAAAAACAGTATTTTTAAGAAGAAGATTCAGATCTGTTTTCTTAATAAGAAAAATATGAGGTTTGATAGAAAGAGAATTCAGATATGGTTTTATTTATTTATTTATTATTTATTTATTAAGAAAATATGAGATTCGATAGAAAAATTCAAATCTGTTTTTACTTCTTAAGAAAACACGAGATTTAATAGGAAAATCAAGAGATTCAGGAAGGGAACTTCATAAATTATCTTAAATCTATTATGCATGAATCATGTGAACATATGAATATATTAAAAATGAAAGAAAGACATGAATAATCATGGACAAATATGCAAACAAACATGTGAATTATGAAAATATAGAAAGAAGAAGACTTACAGACTAAGAACTTGCTTGCAAGAATTTATTCCATGAGAGGGGATTACTTTAGAGATCAGAGAGAATGATTCTCTTTGAGATCTAAAGTAGGACCACTTAACAGAAAAGAAATTCATAAAACAAAACTTCAAGAATTTCTTTAACGTAAGGGGAAGAGAAATAAGCTAGAGTTGCTTAAAAATTAATCCCAATCAGTTTAAAAAATAAGGAAAAAAAAAAAACGTATGGGTAAAATCCTTTAAAAAAAAAAAAAAGATTTGCATAAGAGTAAGTTGATTTTTCAAATCTTAACACGTTTCAGTATTTTGATCATATCTCTCAACTCAAAATTAAGACTACGCTGAACTTTCAATAGCTGAAGAGAAATTCAATTCTCTACAACCTTACCTGAAATAGCTAGTCCGAATTTCGAGGTTCAATATGCCAAAAGTGCCTTGGAATGTGAATCTGAAATCTCCTACTATTTTCCAAGTCTAAAACTGTATTTGGATGAATTTCAGAGCTATTTTCATGATAAACTTCATCCCATAGTGATAATTAGGATTTTTAAAATAATTATTTTGAATATAATTATCCCAAAAGCCTAATTATCTATAGTATTTAAATATTATCATTAATTGTTTTAATCCCATGCAACAAATCTCACTTTAAAAAAATAATTAACCAATCAAAAAAATTCATTTAATTAATTTTAATTATTAACCAATCAAAATTAATTTCAATTAATCACATGTGATCAATTCCACCCAAATGAATGCATGCAGACTGAGAAAACTTGATCTTGTGATATCTTTCAATTCAACAATCTGATTTGGGAACCGAGCATATTGTCACGATAGTTAGAATCTCAAGACCATTTTTATGAGATGTGATGAATGATGTAATGCATGAAATGAAATCATAATTTTTAGGTACTTTTTTTTTTTTGAGAAAACGATTTTTAGGTACTTAGAATGATTATTTTGGTCATCTTCTAAGGTTAAATTATGGGTGCAAAATTGAGTATCTACACAATGCTTTTAATATTGCTGTTGGATATTTTACTTGTGTTGTTCATCCTAGATGGATATTGGACCATCTCCTAGGCCATGAATGGGAAGTACCCTTAGGGGAAAGAAATCTCATCCCACCTAGGCATCTAGGATTTTACTTATTGCCTTTAAATTTCTTGTCCTCCCTTTATTTTATTGCACTCCCCTTTCCCCCTTTGAATTTCTTGCCATCCCTTTATTTTCTTGCACATCCCCATCCCCCTTTTACTTTTATTGCTTATACACACACACACACACTAAAAAAATTCTTTCATCCTCCTTAAATGGAGTTTAAACCCTCATTAGAGCACAATATGGTTATGTCTTATAAGAGTGGGGATGGTTTAAGAACTTTCAACTTCTTTATGTTGAAGGATCCATAAAGCTTGAAGAGGATTAGAGTATTGGAGGGTCCGATTTGGTGGCCCAGGCCCAAGAAGGATGGGTTGCGAGCCCAATGAACCCAAGACAATGAATTTGTAGAGAGTGGGCGAAAGAGCTAGGCTAGTTGCGAATTAAACAGTGATTGGTTATAATGTTTAAGGATTCATTGACACAAGATCATGCTCATCTTCCCTGACAAATGTGTGTCCAAAGAGATATGTTATTGAATGAAAGATGATTACAACTCTTGGAGCTACAATAACATTATCTCCTCCTTCTCTCCACTATTTTTCCAATCCCTATTATCAGAGACCTCTTCTACTTATATAGCACCCTCTCCCATCATCTCCATCGTCCACTTGTTCTTCATCTAAGCATCCACTTGAGTGCATGTCCCATCAGGTATTCTCTTTACCCCTCCGTGAGTGGTAGTAGCTGAGATTACACTGTTCAGGGGTCTTTTCCACATTAATGCGGCCAGAAAAGTAGCTGCAGTGCATTTAATGCGGTGGTGGCAGCTTTTCCTTGAGATATTTTCTCGTTCTAATCATCCCCAGACATGCCCAGAGCTTATCTTTGTCGTTGGGATTGCCAAAGAGTCCATTCGGACCTTCCATTCGTTGGCTGGGTCAAGACTATTTGTGTTCGAGGAGTATAACCTTTTCGGATAAAAGGTGACTTCTTCGGATGCTACTCTTCCTACACTTCTGGGTTGGTTGCGTTCAAATGAATTCTACCCCGACCCGCTATTACTCTTTGGACGTACAGTATTCCTCAAGACAGGGCCCCCAGCCCAATAGGTATGTCTGGGCTTTTACCCCCACAAGTATATTTAGGGAGGGGGAAAAAAAAGCATTTTAATCAACTTTACAATATTCCAAGCTTTTTCCTTTTATGTCATTTACATTCCAAGCTTTTACTTTTCTTGTAATTTATATTCCAAGTCTTTATTTTTCATGTCATTTAAATTTCAAGTCTTTACTATTAAAGCTCTTTATTTTTCTGATCCTATTTTATATTGTTTTCTCTTTATTTTTCTTGTTGATGATGTGCCATAAAGAAAAATGCTTGGGTATACATTTCCCTTACACCCATATTCTAAGAAAATACTTTCTTTTTAAGTTTTTCCTCATCTTTCCAAGTAAATCTTTCAACAACAACAACAACAACAAAAAATGGAAGTGTGTTTTCAAAATGCCTTTTCCATTTCCAAAAATATTTTCAAAAGGATTTTTCTTAAATACATCAAAACTTTTTTCTTTCCAAAAATGCTTCTTCTTTTTTAAAGAAAAGAAGACCTTTGAAGAAAAAGAAATTTTCAAAATAAAAAGTTTTCCTTTTTTTTTTTAATCCCGAAAATGGTATAAATAAAAAATGTTTTCTTCAAAACAATATTTTTACCACGTTGGGTTTTTCTTAAAATGTATTCTCTCTCCTTCTTTTTCTTAAAAAAAATCCAAAAACCATGTTTTCTTTTAAAAAAAATGTTTTTACCACGTACAAAAAATGTTTTGTCACTCTCTTTTCTAAAATCCGAAAAATGGCTTTCAAATAAATAAAATGTTTTCGAAAATAAGGTTAGTTTTACTAA
This sequence comes from Quercus suber, assembly GCF_002906115.3. NCBI lineage: Eukaryota > Viridiplantae > Streptophyta > Magnoliopsida > Fagales > Fagaceae > Quercus > Quercus suber. The sequence goes on from NW_027069712.1 coordinate 567,601, forward strand.
AAGAGAAAACGCTTTCTTGAAATCTTTTTACCACGTATAAAAATAAAAAATAAAAAAGGAGGAAGGTTTTTTTTTTTCAAAAATGTGTTTTCCAAAAGATAATAAAGTTAACGTAGTAACCTTTTTCTTTCCAAAGTTTTTCTTAGAATAGGTGTAGGTTGTGGGATTGTGTTCAAAACTCATTTCCTTGAGTATTTGAACACCCTATAAGCTTACATTTGTCTCTAACATGTTGGCACTAACAAGTCTTTATTTGTTGTCTTTTGCATGAACAAAAAAAATGAGAAAATTGTGGATGACAACAAGGTGCTATTCTTCTAACACTTTTTTACTTTTATATTTCTTTCTTTTTGTATAGCTTTGTTATTCACATGCTAGCTATGTAAATAATAGATATTCACATGTTATTATAAGATATATGCTTTGTCACATGTTATTACATATACCATATATGTTTTGTTTGTATTTTGATGGAGTTATTATTCACATGCTAGATATATGTAAATATTTACTTACATGTATATACGTATATTGTTTATGAAAACCTTTTTTTTTTAAAAAGAATCAAAATGCCAAGTATTCCATTTCTTTGTAAAAAGTTAACGTTGGAAATAAATTAAAATAAGATACTATCTTCGAATAGGCGTTGTGGGGTGCCTAACACCTTCCCCACATGAAACCAAACTTCCGAATCTCAGATCTTTTGTTCAAAGACTTTTGGTTTACCTTAATTAATGACCCTTTAAAATTTGGTTTATAATTAGACATCTAGGTGACCTATCACACATAACACAAAACCAATGATTGGTGGCGACTCCAAAAATAACAATAAAATAAAATAAAGGATTCACACACACACACACCCCACCCTAGATACACAATCACACACGAGTCACGTCGCTAAGGATGCAATGTGCAACAAAACCCAAAAAAAAGGAGTTGTCCACATATGCCATAAAATCAAATCTTCCCATGAAATTATCAAACCATGCTAGAAAGGCGAAGAAGAAAAATAGGATAAGGGAGATCTTGGTTGGGAAGAAAAAAGAGACAGTGTCACTTCTGGAAATCACGAAGAGAGAAGAGGAGAGATGAGGCTAGGACTTGCGGCTAAAACTATCGATGGTGCACCAAAGAACGGCAAGAGAGAGAGAGAGAGAGAGAGAGAGAGAGAGAGAAGCAACGAGAAAGAGAGAAGCGATAAAAGTGAAAGAGAGAGAGATACAATTATGTGTTGTCAATTCAATGGGTCCCATGATTTTGAAAAATATTACAACAATGTCTTAAACACCGTAAATTGAGAACTATAATTTAAACACTCTTGATAAAAACTCTTACCAAGCACACTATTTTTTTTTTTTTTTGGTTTAAACTCACAGACCAAACAGGCCGTAATCAGCAAGAACCAAAATCCCTTATCAAGGAGCACCAACTCTAATCATGTTCCTTACTATAGGTCCAAATAAACTTTACCTTTTTGGTTTTATAAAGGGAAAAATTTTTAAATTGTATAAGCGACAACAACGTGAACAAGTTAGTGAAGAATCGTGTACCTTTTGGATGATTTAAGTTCATATGATAGTGGTATAAGATACTATTCAAAATGAGTTTAAATTTAATGAATAAAAGAAGAGACAACGATAGAGTGAAATGAAACAATTTTTACTATAAATACCGTCATATGTTACTCCAATTTATCAGAAAGAAAAATGGCTAAAACTATTAAATCTGCTTACTTGGTTGCTTTCCTTCTTGCGTTTACCTTCTTTGCAGATGCCGGTTAGCACTTTAAAACTTCATTACTTACTCAGTCATCCTACACAATCAAGGAGTATATCATATTTTCCTCAAAAAAAAAAAAAAAAAGGAGTATATCATATTTATATTCATTATAAGGAGTTGAGTGGCTGTTATCCTGTTGTGTCCCCTTTAATGGTATTCTTACCATGGCTTAATCCTAATTCCTAGCTAAACGTCACCTTTTGCCATATTTAAGGCCCCGTTTTTTTAAGGGGAGGGAGGTGTTAGTTTTATGCCTCTATTTAGATCAATGCTTGGGCACCCCAAGTAATTAATGTGGTCATAGAGATTTTATTTACTGTGTTCTATCTCTTCCTCAAAAATAAAATAAAATTGCCTTGTGGATTGCCATTAGTCTATGTGTAAGCTTTTAGACCCCTTAAAACACAAATTGTTTAACCTAATTATTTAACCAAGTGATTACTTAGGTAAATTATTCAAATCTAGGTTAACACAAGTAAATCATATCATGTAAACAATGTAGAAAATAAAGAACACAACGATATGATAACCCAGGAAAACCAAACCGGTACAAAACGTAGGGAGGATTTAACCTAACTATCCTCAAGGTAAGACAGATCCACTATGAAAGAATTGAAGTTTTACAATAGCGACTTAGACCATTAACATCCTATTGCTACCTCGAGTAGAAAACTTACTACCATGACCACGTGACAGCTCCGAGTCCACGGATTACTTCTTTCCTTAATCCACAGCAACCACAAGTACTCCCACTTGTGTTTTTCTTTGAGCTCTTGAAACAGTAACTGAAGCGATCACCAAGCTCTCGACATCAATCTTGATCTTGATAACCCTAAGTATGTATGAAGGTAAATACCTCTAGATCTCAAAAGAGATTCATACATACAGCATATCAGCAACCTCTAAAACATGGTTATGGTTTTTTTCTTTTATACTTAAGGCAAAACATAAAACCCTACATGTCATATAGGCTTAGGCTGAGTTGGAAAATTCTGCAGAAAAACAATCTACACGAGCTTCGATTGATCGAGTCTAATTTTCGATTGATCGAGCCTTGCAGAAATTGAATAGTAATTTCCTACAATTACTCGATTCCAAGTTTACACATACACACTTTGAGCAACCTAAATCTATACTAAACGTTTTGATCATGGTTTCTAATACATTAGTTCCAAATTTCTTAGAACCTAACACTATGCACTTAGGAAATATGAAATGCTCTAAATATGTATCATATTAATCAAAATATTATACTAAACAATACAATCAAAATAAGAAGTAAAACAGTTGTGTAGGCACTTGAAGTTTGGGCAAACATGACCCCCCTGTGGAAGTTTAGTAAAATCATTTTCTTACATGATGCCAAACAGCGGCGAAGCCAGAAATTTTTGTTTGGGGGGCTAAGTTGTAGCACTAATATATTTTCTTACGCTTTTTTATTATATACACAATTTTTTATTTGATAAGTTATATATATGCACACACCCAAAAAAAAAAAAAAGTTCGGTATTTTTAATAAAAATTATGTTTGATGGTGATCTTTCATAAAATAAAATTCTTTTTTATCATTTTATAGTGAAATTCTTAAAATGTTTCATTTTCGATACAAATTATCAACTTTTAGACTAAAGTAAGTACAAAATATTTCAATTGAACTAATGAAATTTTCAAAAACATGAATGATCCAAAACTTAGAGGAATAAGTTAGGCTCAAAACATATTTGAAGTTATTTTGCTCTAACTCATTATGTGGCTACTAAAAAGACATTTCATATGTAGTTTTAGTGACAATATTTTTTAATGAGTTAATGACTTGTTAATTGCTACATAACAGGTTGAAAAAGATATAGATTCAAACATGTTTGGTGCCAAACCTTATCAAATATTTAACAAATATAAAAGCACATTTTACAATAAAAAATAAAATTACGAAAAATAAAGTTATGTCTCTATAACTATTAGACCAATTTTTTTAAGAGCATCATTCAACTAAATCTTTTTTTTTGGGGGGGGGGGACTCTTTTTTTTAGACTAAATTTTAAAATCATTAAAATAATTATATATCTTTATTTTAAAAAAAAAATCAAATTTTGGGGGGGGGGGGGGGCATGGCCCCCCACCATTGCACATAGCTACGCCGCCAAATTTAGGTTTTGGGATAAAAAGTAATCCAAAGGTGCATGTTTGAAGCTAATAGCCTTGTAACTCAAGTTACTCAACTGACACCTTTATGGTACTTTTACTAGAGACATTCAGGATTCAAACCCCTCTACTTCCATTGTAATTATCAAATTATTAAAATAAAATAAAATAAGAAGGTGCATGTTCAAAGTTAGAATGATTGGAGAAAACCTGTGGCAAGAGAAGAAGTTGTTAGGGTTCGGTAGAAGGGTTAAAACTTAAAAGAGTATGTAAAAGAATTTTGAAAAAAAAAAGTGTTAAAATTTAAAAGAGCTTATAAAATCATTTTGGAAAAAAAAAATCAATGGATAAAAGAAGAATGAGTTTTAAGCTTGAGCAATAAAAATTTTCCTTGTATTGGAGCAATATTACTTTCACATGGATTCACTAAGTCATCATCTTATTATGCATTAACAGTATGATACCTTAATAGTTGTGAAAATTTTAAGAGATGTCATAGTTACTATAAATTTATTACAAAAATTTGCAAACTAATATATCAAATTTTAAACACAAAACCAAAAAAAAAAAAAACAAAAAAAAACAAAAAACAAAACCAAATTAAGTCAAAATTTATTTAGGATATGTATATTTGATAATTAAATCTCTAACAATTAATAGTGAAGAGGAAATTGGAACCATAGCATTCCTTAGAAAGAAGAGTCGGTAATACCTTTGAGTTATATGGCTCTAGGCTATTTATTTTATTATTGTTGATATGGCACCAATCATGTTCGTTGTCAAGGTAACTCTTAGTGTTAGGAGCCCAATAGTGGCTAATGGGGATGAATGAGAATTATATGAAAATGGGTGGGAATTAAAAGAAATTTGAATTAACTCAAGGTAAAGTTACCCTCTAAAGAATTAAAAAGAGAGAAAGATATAGAAATAAAGGAAATTCACTAAACAACAATTTGGTTTATTCATTCAGTGCCTACTTGTGAATTACATTAATTTATTTATAGGAGTCTAGCTATTATCTCACTGGACCATATTACTCAAGACAATTGTCTAGTAAATTTAACATATGCTTTAAGGATTAAATCATGTGTTGAATGTGCTCAAATCCTAACTCACTAAATGAAAGGGGTTACATAAAGATTATACACAGAAATAGTGTCTCTCATTTCCTCTTGAGACCGTAGAGATAGGGTAGGTCTTGGTTCTTGCAAGAAGTATGTAGTTCCCCTGTGGAACTTTCTGGTTTTTTTTTCCTTTTCTCTTCCCCTCCTTTCTTAGCTTCCTCAATCACTACCTCACCTAGAAACCGAAAGCAAACTGAAATGGCAAATGACCTTGAGGAATTCTAGAAAAAACTAACTCTCACTGAGGAGGAGGATGATGATATCGTCCTGGGAGGCGATAGCACTAAGGCTACCAAAGCATTGGAAGAAAATTGCCTTGTCATGCAAATCCTCACATAGAGAAGCATAAACATAGAAGCCCTACGAAAAACAATGAGAATGGCCTAGAAAACGAAAAAAGGTGTCCACCTCTCAGATGTCAACGAAGACCTCTTCCTCATGGAATTTGGAGACAAAACAGACAAGCAGAAAATCATGGACATGTGTCCGTGGAGATATGAAAAAAGCTTAGTCTTGCTCCAGGACTTTGATGGAGATGTTTCACCGAAGGACATTAAACTCTAATGGCGCCCATTCTAGATCCAGATCTTTAACCTGCCTTTCAAAAGCAAGACAAGGGAGACCGGTTGGATGATAGGCAACAAACTGGGAGAGGTCCTTGATGTTGACGTGCCAAATAAAGGCGTTCAATGGGGAAGATGCCTGAGGGTCAGAGTGAAGATAGACATCACCAAGAAGCTTCTCAAAGGAAAAAAGATAACTGTTGAAAATGATGAACAATGCTGGGTCTACTTCAGGTACGAAAGACTACCAAATTTCTACTATATATGTGGGAAACTTGGCTATGGAGAAAAAGAGTGCCAAGAAGGTGACCAACCCTCTACCGACAAAAAGAAAGAACCACACCAATATGGGTCCCGGCTTAGAGGTAAACCATTCAAATGCCCTCCCAAAAAAGATGTGTCAGAGTTCTTTAGCCGACCACCAGAATTTAAAATCCACCACAGTAAAAAGGAAGGAGCTAAACCCTTGTACAAAACAAGGATGGTAGGTGTGCCTCACATGACTAAGCAAGCTAGTGACCCCACTAGGCCTTTTGCCACTACGCTAACACACTCAGAGGAATCACATGCGCCAACTGACTTAGAACCTGGGACAAAACCGGCAATAGAGCCTGCAGAAGGAACTATCGCTAAAACTAAGCAAAAGCTTGGATGTGCAAGATCTAAAAGTGGCTACTCCTTGGACAAAAACAAGTCAAACGCATCGGGGGTAGGTTCAGCACATCCAATGATGATGACAGATGAAGAAGATGCTGACTTACCACTCAGGGGTTTAGTTAATGTACAAAGCCTAGCTACCTTCATAGACCACACAAATGGGACAATGGCAATGATATACGACAAGGATTTGGGCTGGGTTGATGAGCTCATTGGGCCTAAGACCAGATATTGGAACGCATTGATAGAAAAAATAATACTAGCCCACTCCAAGCTATTGTCTCTTCGAACAAAAAGTGAATTGGGTTGAGTTCTTTACAAGAGCTTGATCCAAACTCAATCTCACTGAAGTGAAGTAAAGGGAAACAGAAAGTAGGGCAACATCTAGGACATGAACACAACATGGATGGCAGTGTGGCGGAGGCTACAAAGCAGCCCCACCCAGCTCAATAAGTATATTATCTTGGAACTGCCGAGGGCTCGGGGACTCTCAGGCAGTTCTAATGCTCATCAAGATGGTGAGAGACATAGCTCCCTTACTGGTCTTCCTAGGGGAGACGAATGGTGATATTTCTTTCAAGAAAAAAGTTAAAGCAAAGTTGGAATATATGCAAGGAATTATTGTCCCTAGTGATGGTAGAAGTGGAGGATTTACCTTGCTATGGAAAGAAGGAAGTCACATAGAAGTCCACAAGTACTCACACTCCCACATTGATGTGATCATCACTGACCATGAAACAAACCTGAGGTGGCGAGCGACCGGTTTCTATGGACACCCGGATGCTTAACAAAGTCATATATCTTGGAAGCTTTGAGAGCGCTTAAATATGCAACTCAACCTGGATGAGAAATGTGGTAGGGCGGAGAGGATGCAAACCAAATGCCAGCTTTTAGAAATGCCCTCGATGCATGCGACCTTCTTGACCTGTGTTTTAGCGGTCTGAGTTTTACTTGGTGCAATGGAAGATTTGGCGAGCAAAGAACCTTAGTCAGGCTAGAGAGAATGGTGGCCAACTCCAACTAGAAAATCTTATTCCAAGGAGCAACGGTGCAACATAGGTCCATGACTACATTTGACCACTACTCCTTGATCTTTCACTCATCTCATACTCCCAAAAATAGAAGAAAAAGGCCCCGGTTCCACTTTGAAACAATGTGGTTCCATGAGGTGGAATGTAAGGATGTTGTTGAGCTTGCATGCTCCATTCCACAAACTTCCAGTGATGTCCCAACAGCACAAGATCAAATCAAAAGTTGTCAGCAGCAACTCCAATGGTGGAACAGGAATGTTTTTGGGCACATTGATAAACAGCTGAAGGAAAAGCAGGATAAACTCCAATATTTGGAGTCTCTTGATACACTCCATGAGTTTGCTGAGGATATCCATCTCCTCTGGAAAGAGATGAACGACCTATTGGATAAAGAAAACGATATGTGGTGGCAAAGATCCTATTCTCTATGGATGCAACAGGGCGACAAGAACACAAAGTTTTTCCACTCTACGACAAGTCAGAGACAACCATTCAAGGCCTCTTAGACAACCAAGGAGTGTGGCACATCACTGAAGAGGGCATTGAAAGGACCATCCTGAATACTATACATCAATTTTCACATCTGACAGGCCCACACAATTTACTGTAGTAGAGCAAGTCCTTGAACCTAAAGTAATAGGGGAAATGAACATGGTCCTAACCAGGGAGTTCCAACCTGATGAAGTTTGGAGAACCCTTCAACAAATGCATCCAATGAAGTCTCCAGGACCTAACGGTATGCCCCCTGTCTTCTACCAAAAATTCTAGAATATTGTTTGGCCAAATACTACTGAATATGTAATAAATATCTTAAACTCTAGGAATATGCCTGCTGATATTAATGCTACCCATATCTGTCTAATCCTAAAGAAAAACAACCCCCAGAAAATCACGGGCTACCGCCCCATAAGCCTAAGCAATGTATTATCTCGCATTGTTTCCAAGTTCTTGGCTAACTAACTTAAGAAGGTGCTGCCTAACATTATCAATACCTCATAGAGTGCTTTTCTCTCTAACGGGTTGATTACAGATAACGTACTTGTGGCTTTTGAGACAATGCACCACATCAACTAGCGACGGAAAGGCAAGGAAGGCCTCACGACAATCAAACTCAACATGAGCAAAGCGTTTGATTGAGTTGAATGGTCGTGCCTGGAAATGATTATGTGAAAACTGGGGTTTCAAGAGTGATGGATTTCCCTTACAATGATGTGTGTAAAATCTACCACCTACTCCATCCTCATCAACGGGGAACCAAAAGGATCGATCAAGCCATCCAGGGGAATTCGCCAAGGCATCCCATATCACCCTACCTCTTCCTCATATGTACTGAGGGGCTCTCAACAATGCTAAACAGGGGACAACAACAGGGACACATCAATGGTGTTGCTGTTTGCAGGAAATCACCATCCATCTCTCATCTGCTTTTCACAGAAGACAACCTCATCTTTTGTAAGGCCAACATGAATGAATGCAAAAGAGCCTGGGAGATCTACAAGATTATGAAGCTACCTCGAGTCAAAAGATGAACCAAGAGAAAACTTCCCTATTTTTCAACAAAAACACTACCCCTGATACCCAAGACGCCATCAAAAACCTCTTCGGCACTCAAATCATAAAACAGCACAAATAGTACCTAAGGCCTACCCTCACTTATTGGTAAGAACAAAAAGAAAGCTTTTAATAAGATAAAGGACCAAGTTGGGAAAACGATCGCAGGTTGGAAAGGGAAGTTGTTGTTGAGTGCAGGGAGAGAGACACTTATCAAAGTTGTTGCTTAAGCTACCCCCTCCTACACCATGAGCTGTTTCAAGCTTCCGAACTCTTTATGCTAGGACTTGGGAGCCATGATCAGTCACTTTTAGTGGGGCCAAAAAAAAGAGGAGAGAAAAATACCATGGGTAGTCTAGGACAAGCTTTGCACACCCAAAACTAACGAGGGAATGGGCTTTAAAGACTTGTGAGCCTTCAATCAAGCACTTTTGGCAAAGCAAGGGTGGTGCCTCTTGAAAAACCACAACACTTTGTTCTATCAAGTCTTCAAAGCTAAATACTTTGACAACTCCACCTTCCTTGAAGCTCAACTTGGCAAGAGACAATCATTTGCCTGGTGGAGTATTATGGCAGCCAAGCTAGTCATATCTGAAGGAGTTAGGTGAAGCATTGGCAATGGAATACGAATTCAAATTTGTAAAGATTAGTGGGTCCCCACCCCTTCGACATATAGAGTAGTAAGCCCAAGAAATGAGCTCCACTTGGACAATAGTGACCTAGTCTCCTGCCTCATTTATCACAACCTGCACATATGGAAAATGGAGGTCGTCCATAACACCTTTCTTCCCTATGTAGCCGAAATAATACTTGGCATCCCACTTAGTGCACTCCCTATAAAAGACTGCCAAATCTGGTCAGCCACATCAAACGATGATTTCTCTGTGTGAAGTGCATATCGCATCGCCCAAAGACTTCAAGACACCTAAGACAATGGCCAATGCTCAGATGGCTCCACCATAAAGACAATGTGGAAATCCATTTGGATTCTAAAGTGCCCAAGCAAGATCAGAACATTCATTTGGCGTGCTTGCAAGAATATTCTACCAACCAAAACTTGCCTCAGGGACCACCACATCCCAATAAAGGTTGACTGTGGCCTGTGAGAATCAATCGAAATGCCGAAGCACACATTCTAGAGTTGTGACCTCTCTAGGGAGGTTTGAACTATCCTTGCTGTAAAACCCCCGAGCCCCTCGTGGAAGCCAAAAGATTTCATGGACCTCTTTTGGGTACTTAAGGAGGAAAACGACCACACTAAGCTAGAAGTCCTTGCAATAGCCACGTGGGGTATTTGGAATAATAGAAATGAGTTTCAATGCAATGGCACCTCCAAAACTGCAACATTGATTGTCAACAATGCGCGTAGGTATGTGGAAGAATATAAACAAACAGTGGACCACCCTACTTCTCGCCCAACCCAAATCCTGACCTCCTAGAAGCCCCCACCAACTGACTGGTATAAGATCAATGTTAACGATACAGTGTTTAAGGAGACTGGGCAGTGTGGAATTGGGGTTGTTGTTCGTAATGACAGAGGTGAGATCATGGGGGCACTCTCAAAGAAGCTGTATTTTCCACTGGGTGCGCTAGAGGCTGAGGTGAAGGCAATGGAGTGTGGAATTCTTTGCATGGGAACTGGGCCTAAGTCATAATTGAGGGAGACTCGCAAGTTGTTATTCAAGCCCTTTAGTGTGAGACACCTGCCCCAATCTCCATCCAACAAGTCATCACAAGGGCAAAAATATGGCTACAAAGTTTCACTTGATGGGAAACAAGCTTCACTCAATGTGACAACAACGTAGTAGCTCACCTAATGGCTAAGCATGCCAAGGATGTTATTGATTGTACGATATGGGTGGAGGACACTCCCTCTGCTATTGTATCACAGATTCTCTTTGATGTACTTTCTATGGGTACTACCCACGTTTAATGAAATTTGCAATCTTTTCCACATAAAATAAATAAATAAATGAAAGGGGTTACAACAATTATTACAAGACTTATATCTATACACCTATGCCCAAATGAAGGCTTCCTAACATTAAGCCTTGACCTAAGACCCCATCACAAAAACCCACCAACCCCATTATAAATAACATCTAAAATAGTATGATATTATTTGCTTTATAAAAATAAATAAAAATAAAAAAATAAAAAAATAAAAAGAAGAAGAAGAAGAAGAAGGTTGTACATTATTTTTATCATCTCCAAGAAAACCTCCAAAATATTAGACTGATGAAAATCCAACCTAATTAAAATATTAAAATATTTGAAAATCTTATATGTTTAATATGTGGAATCATCAAAGACAATTAACATATCCTAACAACTACTTGAGACTTTAAATTTATACTGACATAACAAAAAAAAAATCTCACTTTCATGACTACTTTGTTGAAGTCATCTCTCTCTCTCTCTCTCTCTCTCTCTCTCTCTGTAAACACCAAAATTAACATTGAAAATTAAATTACAACTTTACTAAATCCTATGATACATTATATCTAAGATAAATTAACCTCTTTTTTGAAAAAGATTACAAATATTTATTTCTTTTTGTTAAATTTTATACTTGAATTTTAATATTTGATTTCTTAAATGAAATTAATCTTAATTTGACTAGTATTAAATAATTCACCAAATTAACCTTTGATTTGTAATAAGTAAATTTATTAAATTTAAATATAAATTACCATACTTCAATTTATGACCTTAAGTCTCAAACTATATTAAGTCTGTCTCGTTACTAATTTTTCTTATTAATTCTTAATTTTTTTATGATAAAATTTGTAATAGTTTAAACATTTTTCAAAAATTCTTGCCTTACCATTGGTAGCACAATGGCCATTTGACATTTCACCTAACGAGTAGCATAGTAATGGTCATCCATTACTTGCAAAGCATCACTGACAATGACGAGTAGGGGTATGGACGAGCGTATGTGCATTAACTCCATGCAACAATCAATAACTAAGCAATGAATAGCACAAAACCATTATCATTGTCCAATAATGTAGAATTGAAGACCGGTTACAAACAGAAAACGTTGGAGTTAAATTGCAATCATTAAGCATTGATTACCCAGCTACAACATAACGGTTTATTGAGTATTAACTTGGCCTAAGGCTATATAAAGCCAAGAAAAACAGGTAAAAGGACAAGAACACACAATTGATATACAAATTACAGTTTTTCCAGAGAAAACAAGCTAACTTAAGTATTGGAGGGTCCTTGGTAGGCCCTAAACTGGTGCCCTTATCTATTAAGTGCTTTTTGTGACACAGGTTTTTCAGGTCGTCCATCACACTGACGAAGAGCATACTAGCAAGGTAAATTCCTGCTTCATTAGTTTGGCGCCGTCTGTGGGAAACGATTGAGCTGCAATTCTCTTAGGCAAGTCATCGTATCTCTACCAACAAAGTTCCTCGAGACACATGGACACTTCCACTTCATCACCTCCTATGGACCCACCGTAATGGCCCAATAGACTGGGACTCCGACTATGTCGCAGTCTCGACGCAATCGCAATGACAACAATGACGAGGCCCATAGTCCAGAGAATAGCAAAAGGGACACTTCCGAACATACCTTGCAATTAACTCGTGGTAGTGATCAAATGATGAAAAACATGAGAAAGGAGTTAGAGGAGATCAAGAACGCCATGAAGGGAAAAACAGAAATGAACCTAGGTGGCATGATTAAGAGGACCGACTCACCCTTCACAACTAGTGTTTTGGCGTGCCCCTTGCCTCCCAAATTTCGTCTCCCTTGGCCGGAGGTCTATGATGGCACTAAGGACCCTCTGGACCATATAGGAGCATTCAAAACAATTTTTGAGTCTCCAGCAGACCCCAAATGAATTTATTTGCAAGACATTCCCAGCAACCCTTAGGGGAGTAGCACGGGTATGGTTCAGTAAACTGCCCGCAGCATCCATTCCAAACTTTGGCTAGCTAAGTGACTCATTCGTCCATCACTTCATTGGAGGCCAACGTCATAAGAGGCCCACTTCCTATCTACTAATTGTAAAATAGCAATAAGGAGAGACCATGAGGGAATATGTGAGGCAATTCAGTAAGGCAGTCCTAGAAATTGATGAGGCTGACGAGCAGGTGATAATGACGACCTTCCAAGCTGGGCTGATTAATCTTGGCCTTGTTTTCTCCTTAAGGAAAGCTCCTCCGACCTCGATGACGGATCTGTTGTTTAAAGCGGAAAAATACATAAATGGGGAAGACGCGCTGACGACAAAGGGACTGACGGACAAACAAAAGAAAGACGAAGGTACAGAGTCCTAATGCAAGAAGAAGAAGCGCAAAGATAGTCTTACAGATGCTAAGACTAGAAAAGTAGTCCGGAGGCATCATCAAAGAAGAAGTTGAATTTTACCCCATTAATAATGCCTGTAAACAAGATTCTCATGCAAATAAAGGACGACCTTGCCTTGAAATGGCCTAAGCCATTGAGCTTGTCCTCACAGCGAAAAGATCCGAAGAAATACTGCCGCTTCCATAAGGACCATGGTCATTATACAGACGAATGTAGGGATTTCAAAGAACAAATAGAAGAATTGATCCAAAGGGGGAAGCTCCAAAAGTTCATGAAGAAAGACTATCAAGCTTGCCTGTGAACAGAGGAGAAAACTACTGACGCCCAACAAGAGGAGGATCGGGACAATCTCAAACCTATTGTAGGAGAGATAAGGCGGTGTAGAGGCAGGTGAACAGCGTCCATGTCAACCACCTAATGGTAAAACATTGTCGCACTGGGAATGACGACATTGTCTCCTCCGAGCAAGATGTGAAGGGGATCAGGCATCCCCATGATGAGCCCCTAGTTATTATACTAGCTATTGAGGGGTTCAACACCCAAAAGGTGCTGGGAGCTCAACAGACGTGATGTATATGACAGCTTTCCAGCAGATGAAATTGGATCCAAAATGCCTTAAGCCCTTCGAATCTCCGTTAGTTAGCTTCAGTGGAGACTATGTTTATCCAAAGGGCATCATTTCATTATAGATTACAGCAGGGACCTATCCCGCTCAAGTGACGAGGATGGTAGACTTCTTGATCATTGATTGTCCTTCATCTTACAATGTGATTCTTGGGTGACCAACCCTTAATTTCCTTAAGGTAGTAACTTCCACATATTGCCTGAAAGTGAAATTCCCTACCCCCCATGGAACTAGAGAAATCATATGGGACCAACTTTTGGCTCGAGAATGTTACCAGGTGGTCTTGGCGTATAGGGAAAATCACACTTGAATGGAAGAAGAAGAACCACCCAAACCCATGAAGGAGGTGGAAAGTGTAGTGCTAGTAGAAGGAGACCCATCCAAAACCACCAAAGTAGGAAAGGAGCTTCAATAGACTTTGAAGGATGAGTTGGTGAATTTTTTGAAAAAGAACTTGGATGTCTTTGCATGGAGCCATAAGGACATGCCAGGGATCGACTGTTAGGACATATGTGTTTTCACTTGTTAAGAACATATGTCACTTATTTATGTAAATTGGCTAATCCTTTGACAAAACGCAATTTACTCGTAATTGAGTAGTTTTAGGTGTTTTTAATACTTCAAGAAACAAGGTTTCAAGATCAAGTGTTGAAGTCATCAAATCTGTCCAAGAAAAACAAGCTAAAGTGCAAAATCATTAAAGCTCGACACCTGCTCGATAGCTCCTTGACACCTGCTATCTGTCGAGATATATAAAATCAGATTTTCTAATTTGATTTCTTGGGATTCGTGAATATGCTTTTGGGCCTTCTTTTCTCATAACCCTAAACATATAAAAGGATTGTTTTAAGAGCCGTCAAACTATACACAAATTGCATAAGAATTGAGCAAACTCGGTTCAAACAATTTGTGATCAAAGACAAAATTCTTGACCTAGTTCATCTTCTCTGAAGAAGTTGCTGTGTATTTGCACCAAAGGGTTTTGTGACCAAGCATCTTCTTGATCTTCATCATGTAGGATGAACTAAATAACTTTGCAATCAACCTCTCCTTCTAAATTGGTGTTTGAAGTCGCGTACTGGGATCCGCATATTGGTTAGTCACGTACTTGGGAGCCGTGCATCAAAAGTGGGAACTGTCACTACAGATCAAGTCTAATTGGGTATTGGGGTAAGGGTTCAACTGTAGGTTGGTAAGGTACTTGGGATTCCTTTACTTGTAACCGCTTGATTTGATAATAGTGGAGTGTCGGGAGTGGTGACTTGAAAATCACCCAGTAGGGTTTTTGCCGCAAGGGTTTTCCCCATTTGTAAACAAATTACCATGTCTTTTAATTTTTGCTGCATATTTAGTTTTTGGTGATTTTTTTGTGCTTCAATGCGTTTGTATTATAAATTGATTAATTAATAACTTGGTTAATAAATTAATTGGTTTAATCGCAAGGGGTCATTCAGTTTGTGGCCTATCAAGTGGTATCAGAGCAGGCACACTCTGATTAGGTTTAATCTTTGCTGTGTTGATCCATTGACCCCTGTTTGTCATGAACAGAGGATAGTTATTAATCATACCTCCTTTATTTGATGGCACTAACTATACATACTGGAAAGTACACATGAGAGCTTTCTTGCAGTCTTTAGATGAGAAGGTGTGGCAAGCTTAGAGATTGGCTGGACCAAGCCAAAAGAAGAGCCGACCGATTAGGATGACACCAGGATCAAGGCAGCAAACTTCAACAGCAGAGCATTGAGTGCCCTATTTAGCGTAGTCACCAATGAGGAGTTCAAGAAGATATCCTCTACTGAAACTGCAAAGGAAGTATGGACCATCCTCTAGACAACCTATGAGGGTACAAAGGCTGCCAAGGATTCAAAACTTCAAAGGCTCACTACAAGCTTTGAAGAAATAAAGATGGAGGAGGATGAGTCATTTGATGAGTTCTATGCCGAGCTCAAGGATATAGTAAACTCAGCCTTCAATCTTGGGGAAATCATCCCTGAACCCAAGATTGTAAGGAAGGTGCTCAGATCTCTACCCGAGAGATTCCATGCGAAGATTACTGCTATAGAGGAATCAAAGGACATTGACAAGATTCCTTAACTGAGCTGGATGGAAACTTGCAGACCTACGAGATAGGATTATCTAGGATTGGCAAAACAGGTAAAGGCAAGAGCATGGCCTTGAAGGCAAAGAGCAGTGATATAGATGAGTCTTCCGAAGATGAAGATTCCAAGATGAAGTCCTACATTACAAGGCAGTTCAAGAATTTTATGAAGAATGCCAATGGGAGGAGCTTCGATAAGGACCGCAGACAATCCAGTTCTTTCTAGTCTAAGGTGCAAGACAGAGGGAAAAAGGATGCTAAGGAAGGTGGTTAGTACACTGTTCTTGCAGGACCAAAGTATTTTGGATGTCATGGATTCGGTCACATGAAGCATGAATGCCTGACATATCTCAAGAGCATTGGGAAGAGTAAGGCACTTGTTGCAACCTTAAGTGACACTGAGCCCGAAGATGATTCCGACAATGAGGATGATGGAATCTTAAATGCCTTCATTGCCAAAGTGGACGAAGAAGAAGAACTAGTGGAGTCCAAATTCGAAAAGATGGATGATCAAGATGATATCCATTCAGCCTATGAGAAGCTTTACAAGCTCTCTGAGAAGCATGAGAAATTGTATAAGCTGGCCACCAAGAAGCTCAGTGATGTGGAACTTAATCGTGAAGAGTTGTCCACAAAGTTTGATGAGGCGAATCAAACTATTGGAGCACTGAGGTTTGAGAACAATTTCTTGGCTGAGAAAACCAAGAATCTTGAAGTGGAGCTGTTTCAAGTCAGAGCTTAACTGGAGAGGACTTCAAGTGCAAAGCTTGATGAGATGCTCAGCATCTAGAAATCTGCTTCGGATCGAATAGGTTTAGGGTATGGTCTTTCTTCCTCTCATATTGTTTCTACTAGTGCTACTGTATTTGTTTCTCTTGCTAATAACACTGATATTGAGAACACTAATGATAAAACTGAATTAGCTAGTGACAACTTAAACAAGGGTAAATCTATCTTAGGAGCATTCGCTAAACAGGATAAGAAAGATGTTTAAAACCCTAGTGCTAAGAAGGCTAACTCTCAAAAGCCTAAACAAAAGAAGCAGTATCTCTGTCATCATTGTGGAGTTGCCGGTCATACTCGACCAAATTGCTATAAGTGGCTAGCTACTCAACAGAGCAACGGCATGATCGCGTCTGGTAGCCAAAATCAGCTTCAATCCTCTCTTGCTCCTCTTGGAGATCTTCTTAAAGCTCTCATGTTCTTTTCGAACTTGAACGGTTTCAATTCTTCCCCCTCACAGCCGATTCAAGGGTTTAATCAAAGGAAAGGTTCTTCCAAGGTATGGAAGAAAAAGGACTCTAAGTGATTTCATCACTCTTTTCTCTCTTCATGTTTTTCTTGTTTGTTGCAATACTTGTGTGTTTTGCATTTATTTTGAGTCAGTCTAGTTTTATGTTTTGCTTTGTTTAATATGTTTTTGTGTTTTTAATTTCAGTTTTGTTTATTTTTATTTTTTATATAAAAATTAAAAAAAAATGAAAAATCAGAAAAATACAAAAACAGTGTGTGTTTTATGTACATTGGTATTTGTGTATCTTGGATAGCCATTGAAACAAAATTTTCTAAACTTTGTATCTCTTGTAACTTAGATGAGCATTTCTATGCACAACTAAGCAAGTGAGCTTTGTGGCTCTTGTTTGTGATAAGTAAGATTAAGTTATCTCTTAAAACTTAACACTCATATCATTCTTTTTGACGCGTAGGACTAGAAAATCTTAAGAGAAAGGCATAAATAACCATCTCACCACCTCCTCCAGCAGCTTCTAACTCTGAGGATGATGATGATGATGGTGATGACGATAATGCTTCGGATGATGATGATGGAGATGCTAGCTCTACTAATGAGATGTCTACATGACACTCTACCCTTTGTCACTCGTGACAGAAAGGGGGAGTAGTTTTGAGTTATTAGAGTAGTCATCTTAGGGGTAGAGTTAGTATAGGACATTTTTGATAGGGGGAGCGTTGACTGATAGGGGGAGTGTTGATATTTGAGGGATGTAGTGAGGTTGTTGATGTATATTTTCTTTTCTATTCTTTATAGATACATTGATCTTGTATATGAGGTCTTATGACCAGTTTTACATACATTATACTTATTTTCTCTCTATATGTGGATGTATGTTTCTTTCACCTCTCTCTTCATGTGTTGTTTCTTCTCTATCTTTATACACATGTTCATTATACTTGTATGCAATCTATTATTTCTGTTTCACACAAGATGCCTTGATGAGTTTTGTTTAAAGTGTTTTAGAAATACAGGTTGTCAAAGTCTACTTGCCATAATCTCTCTTCTTGCAAAATTTTTCAAGAGTTTGTGTTAGGATAGATTTTATTGTATTCAACAAGTGAGTATGAGTTGAGTGATTTATGACTTCTCTCATATGTTCATTTGTTTGTTGTGGTTTTGTCACAAATTGCCAAAGGGGGAGATTGTTAGGACATATGTGTTTTCACTTGTTAAGAACATATGTCACTTATTTATGTAAATTGGCTAATCCTTTGACAAAACGCACTATACTTGTAATTGGGTAGTTCTAGGTGTTTTTAATACATCAAGAAACAAGGTTTCAAGATCAAGTGTTGAAGTCATCGAGTGTGTCCAAGAAAAACAAGTTGAAGTGCAAAATCATTAAAGCTCGACACCTGCTCGATAGCTCCTCGACATCTGCTATCTGTCGAGATTTATAAAATCAGATTTTCTGATCTGATTTCTTGGGATCCGTGAATATGCTTTTAGGCCTTCTTTTCTCCTAACCCTAAACATATAAAAGGATTGTTTTAAGAGCCATCAAACTGTACACAAGTTGCATAAGAATTGAGCAAACTCTGTTCAAGCAATTTGTGATCAAAGACGAAGTTCTTGACCTAGTTCATCTTCTCTGAAGAAGTTGCTGTGTATTTACACCAAAGGGTTTTGTGACCAAGCATCTTCCTGATCTTCATCATATAGGATGAACTGAAGAACTTTGCAACCGACCTCTCATTCTAAGTTAGTGTTTGAAGTCGCGTACTGGGATCCGCGCATTGGTTAGTCACGTACTTGGGAGCTGTGCATCAAAAGGGGGAACTGTCACTACAGATCAAGTCCAATTGGCTATTGGGGTAAGGGTTCAGCTGTAGGTTGGTAAGGTACTTGGGATTCCTTTACTTGTAACCACTTGATTTGATAATAGTGGAGTTCCAGGAGTGGTAACCTGAAAATCACCTGGTGGGGTTTTGCCGCAAGGGTTTTCCCCATTCGTAAACAAATCACCGTGTCTTTTAATTTCCGCTACATATTTAGTTTTTAATGATTTTTTTGTGCTTCCACGCGTTTGTATGATAAATTGATTAATTAATAACTTGGCTAATAAATTAATTGGTTTAATCACAAGGGGTCATTCAGTTTGTGGCCTATCATCGACAGACAAGTGATTGAGCACAATCTTAACTTCGACCCAACAGAAAAGACAAGTATTTGCTCTAGAGAAGAATAAAGCCATCATGGAAGAGGTTATAACCAAATCCTAATGAAGGAAGAAGATCAGGAGAAAACTTCGTTCATCACTAGCAAGGGCCTGTATTGTTACAAAGTCATGCCGTTCGAACTGAAAAACGTAGGCGCCACCTATCAAAGATTGGAGAATCAGATGTTCAGCAAGCAAATAGGGAGGAATATGGAAGTCTATGTAGACGATGTGCTTGTGAAAAGCAGGGAAGCTAAAACCCATCTTGCAGACCTTCAAGAGGCGTTCAATACTTTGAGAAGGTATAAGATGAAGCTCAATCCTATGAAGTGCCTTTTTGGAGTCTCCTCAGGAAAATTCCTAGGCTTCATGGTATCTCAACAAGGAATTAAGGCAAACTCAAAGAAGGTCAAAACTATACTTGACGTGGTATCTCCCAAGACAGTCAAAGAGGTGCAATAACTAGTGGGGTGCGTAGTAACATTAAACAAGTTTGTCTTAAAGGCCACTGACAAGTGTCTTCCTTTCTTTAAAGTTCTTAAACAGGCTTTTCAATGGACGGACGAGTGTGAAGCAGCCTTCCAGAACCTTAAGGAGTATCTAGCCAAGCCTCCATTACTAAGCTCGTCAGTAGAATGGGAAGATCTGTTTTTATACTTAGCTGTATCACAAATAGCCGTCAATTTAACTTTGATACACAAGGAATCCAAGATACAAAGTCTAGTGTACTACACAAGTCAGGCCTTTCAGGGTGTCAAAGCAAAGTATCCACGCATGGAGAAAATGGCCTTTTCATTAATCATGGCTTTGAGAAAGCTTCTTCTGTACTTTCAGGCTCATACCATTGTAGTTATGATAGACCAATCAATCCAAAAAGCAATGAGCAAACTAGATGTTGCAGGTCGTATGGTCCAATGGGCGGTTGAGTTAAGCCAGTTCGACATTGAATACAAGCCAAGAACAGCAATCAAGGCACAAGCTTTAGCAGATTTCATTGTGAAATTTACTCTTCCAAACCCTAACCAAGAAGCAGAATATTGGACAGTTTATTTAGATGGCTTGTCTGTAACAGGACTCAGAGGCATCAGTGTCATAATGACTCACCAGAGAATGACGTCCTTAAATATGTGGTTCAGCTCCAGTTTCCATCGACAAACAATAAGGCAAAGTATGAAGCAGTCCTTGCCATCTTAAGGGTTGCAAGGGCCTTGGGAATCAAGAATGTGAGATTGAGATCTAATTCCAAACTCATTGTTTGACAAATAACTAATGAATATGAAGTAAAGGTGCATGCTTTCTCATTAGGACGAGGTAATCTTATAGATACCCCTTTGGGGAATTGAAACCTCTTACGAATAGATTTCAAATGTCTCGACTCTAAAAGGCAAGACTCGGAGAGAGCATGAAAGGGGATTGAAGACAAAGGAACTTTGAAGAAGAGGAGGGTTTTGAAGACGATAGAGGTTTTGACACTATGATTTCAAAATCTTTATCAGAGGATTCACCACTTGACAACAAACCAGTTTTTAACTCACTAGACCAACATCACTGTCCCTATACTGTATGGCAGTCATCTCTAGATGATGGGCAATTAAAGAACAATGGAGCAAAGGGTAAAGGCCAATTAAAACAAGCTTGAAAGCAGGAACAAATAAACCTATGTGGGGACGACGTCCACTAGAAGACTCAAGAAATGCTCCTAACCTAGCGAAGAAGAATGAAATAGAGGGAGTTTCCTTCCTAATGAAATCAAAATCAACCATTAAGGGAGAAAAGGGAGTCTTACCGTACAAAAGGTGTAGGAACTCTCTTTTAGTTTCAGACTCCAAGTTTAGTGTATAGCAAAGAAGAAGAAAAGGAATATGAGAAGGCTTTTTGATATATATATATATATATATATAATAAAAATAATAATAAATAAATAAAAAAAGGAAATGAATTTAATGCGCGGGAAACTCAAGGAAAACACACACATGTGGCCAACACAAACATGGAACGTGGTGATCAGCTGACAAAAATATTGCCCCACAATAAATATGATGAGACGAGGATCTCGGGGCACATACAAAGTGATCTATCTAAAACAAACTTTCCATAATCCTTAGCTCGTCCAGACAATAGACGACAAAGGAATAAGGGGGCCAACTGATGAGTAGCATATAAATGGTCATCCATTACTTGCAAACCGTCACTGACAGTGACGAGTAAGGGTATGGATGAGCGTATGTGCATTAACTCCAAGCAGCAATCAATAATTGAGCAATGAACAGCACAAAATCTGTTACCATCGTCCAATAATGTAGAATTGAGGACCAGTTACAAACAGAAAACGTTGGAGTTAAATTGCAATCATTAAGCATTGATTACCTAGTTGCAACATAACAGTATACCAAGTATTAACTCAGCCTAAGGCTATATAAAGCCAGGAAAAACAGGTAAAAAGACAGGAACACACAATTGCTATACAAATTATAGTTTTTCCAGAGAAAACAAGCTAACTTAAGTATCAGAGAATCCTTGGCAGGCCCCAAACCGGTGTCCTTATCTATTGAGTGCTTTTTATGACAAAGGTTTTATAAGTTATCCATCACACTGACGAGGATCATACTGACAAGGCAAATTCCTACTTCATCATCACCAATTTTGTTTAGCTGCTGAAATTTTTTATACAATTGGGTATTCATAGTGTTGTTTTCAAGGCAGATATGTAGCTTTTTATACATTGTTAAAAGGTTGCTAACCATTAGTTTCATGTATATTATTTACATATTTAAAATTCTAAAGGTTAACTATATTCAATTTGTTTAGTGTGGAACACTATCTTTCTTATATTGCACGTCAACATGTCATTCTAGTTATATGAACACCTTTGTTTATGATTTTTTTTTTTTTTGTACATGTATTTCTTTTTAAGCTTATCTATTATTACACAAACAACTTTCTTTAATTTCTATAAATAAAGAAATGTAGGGTTGTTTAATGAAATAAAAAATTAATTTAAAAAAAAAAAAAAAAAAAAAAAAAATTTTTTTAATTTTTTATTTTATAGAAACACTACTTATTGTTCTAACAATTTTTTTTTTCTCTTCTCCATTATCAATAATTCTCCTTCTTTTATAATTTCTATATGTTGATTAGAAATCTAACTCTCTTTTTGTTTTTGTTTTTTTATTTTTTTTCTTATAACTTAGGCAATTCGACATTTGTGAAATCCATAGTAGAATGCTCTATCAAACATACCATCCACACTATTACAGGTAGGTATTACTCTATAAAGGCAATTTCAAATCCATTATATAGGGTTTCATATTTATTTATGGGTTGTATTTTGTGTTATGTGTATATGTGCGTTATTAGATTAAATTAATTTTCTTAAATAGTAACATTTTTATGTTACTATTTTCCTTTTCTTTTTTCTTTTTTTTTTTTTTTTTTTTTTTTTTTTTTTTTTTTGTTGTTGTTGCTATTAGTAATATTATATGTGTGTAGAAGTGATTGCCTAACATTACGAGCATGTAAAATTTCACTGTAATTATTATTATTATTTTTTTGGTTTTTACATATGTCAATATTCATACCTATATTTAGCATCCACAAGAGATTTGAAAAAAAATAAAAAATCTAATACAAAGCATGTTATGAATATCAACAACACATTCGTCCACAAGATTGCTATAACCAAGTAATATTAAATCTACATCAAGAAAAGAATCCACACCTCAATATGATCTTGCATTTTTCCTTGAACAAATAATTTTTTTTTTAATTTTTTTTACAATTGTCTATATCATTTTTCTTCCTTAGGACTCCTTTAATATTAAATTTTCACAACTCTCCACTCATCTTTAAGGAGATTCCTTTTAGATAAAAGAGGCCATTAGTGTATCAAAACGTAAGTCTAAATAAATGATTGAAAAAAATACCATGTAATTATGCACACTGATGATGCCAAAAATCGTCAGTGAGCCGCATAGTTCTCATGTGCTCTAAACAGAACCTGTGAAATAGAAACAAGGAAGACCTTGTAGAGATTATCGGTGTGTTACTGGCTAAATACCCTTTGAAGGTTAAGTTAGAGAGAATTTCTCAACTCTAAGTGCCAATGTTGGGAGAATTACGTGTACCTTGATTTGTGAGGGTTTTGGGTTTTTATAGTAGATAGAGCCGACCTTAATTTCTGGTGGAGAGATATTTCTTTGTAGGGAAGATTTCATTAAATTAAATTTAAAGATCATTTCCTTACAGGGATTCCCATAATTATGGGGGCATGGAGCGCAAGACATGCCCATACAGAATCCTTGGAGACTACCCATGCCATGTGGCCGCCATGTGGATGCCATAAGGGTGAACTTGTCCTCAAAGACCCTCCTTTTTAACGTTCAGGTTGGAATCCGTTTGCAGTTTTGTTAGACCAACTGTACCATCTCTTCTGGCTATCTTGTCTCTAAAATTACTCTTAATTCATCCTCTACCTGGGATTTACCCCTATCAGCTGCCCTCCACTCCATGAGTCTGTTGCTTTATTTGCCAAATAGACATGTGGGGTGATGGCCATAGCTAGTTCTTGGAATCTTGCTTTGATTGACAGGGTGGTTCTAAGTCATAAATGCTGTGGGATATGTGGAGAAACTTTAGTGGCTAGTTACTTGGATCAAAGCGTCGTTTCGTCTTCTGCACTGTTGCCTCTCTATATATAATATATGTCACCTTTCCCCTTCATTTCTACTCTTTGCAACCATTTCCTAGTGTCAGAGGGCCATCATCACCTTTCCGTCACCTAAGTGCATCTATTCATTGCATTGTTTTCGTCCTTTCTCCACATTGTACACCTGTAAGTGCTCTGTCCTATGCACATATATTTTATTTTTTCTTTTCTAGTTGTCTTAGGAGTTTATCCGTCACGTGTAGGTGTAATAGATGTCTAGTGAGGCGTCGAGTTAGCAATCGTGTGTTTGCAAAGGAGCGGACTATGATGAGGTGTACCCGTTAGGCCAAGACGACCCTAGCGCCTCTTATATTGAAAAGGTTCCATCTACCAACTCACCTTCCGAGGAGGAGGATAAGGATTCAGAAGTGGACAGGTCAGAGAGTGACACAAGTGAAGATTCAGACGACGAGGAGAACGTCGAGAACGTTGATTCTCACATTAGATTTGTCATTGGCCCTGATGGCCTTAGGAAGTTCGTTCTTCGCCTTATTTGGATGGTCAATGATTTTAATCACTCAATTCAAAGAAAACACTTCAATACTACGAGAGAGATATCAGATTCCTGATGATATCCCCATCCGTCTACCTTTTAAGTTTGAGAAGTGTTATTACCGTGGTGTTGACAACGTCGGGGTGTAGCAAATGTTCAAGGTAGGATTCAGACTACCTTTGAGTGCTCTCCACCATCGCTTACTCTAGTACTTAGTACTAACCGTTACCCAGATAGCTCCAAATGCTTGGAGAATTTTCCTCGGCGCGGAGGTGCTATACGGGGGGTTCTAACCGAAGGGAGGCGTCAGCTGACCATAGAAGAGTTCTTCCATTGCTACTGTCATTTTGAGATTGTGAAATCTAAGGGGATTTATAGCTTTCTGCCGAGGAAACCGGTGCTTAGGCTAGTGTATGAGACCCTTGATTCCAACCGAAATTGGAAGAACTAGTACTTCTTTATCCAGGGGACAACTGGATGTGTCACCCTGATGAACAGGAGAACATGCCCATTGTTGATAAAACTTGGGGTATAATGTCCCCTTCTGGTAGGCGTCCGTCTGCTTTAAGCTTGCTCGTTTACTTATTTTGTCTGTTTTGTTTTTTATTCTAACCGTCTCTTATTGCAGCTTAGGACCATCCAGAGGTTACCTTGAACAGTGGAGCTTCTTGGAGAAGATCTTCAACATTCCTTTACAAGAGAGGACATGAAAGAAGCTCGTCACTCTAAACACCCTAAATTGGTACTGTAAGGGTCCTAAGCCTACAGTTGCAGCCCGTCGTTAGCCCGTCACATATTCCTTGCCCTTTTTTCCTTTAAGTAATTTCTATCTAATTCCTTCATTCTGTCCCCTCTGGTGTAGAAATGGAAGACGGTAAGAGGAGGGCTTTCATCCATCAGTAAGTCGCAGCTTGAGTGAAGAAGAAGCAGGAAAAGGGTGTACCCCTTAAGGGAACAGGTCCATTGAACCTGCTTCTAAAAGAAAAATGATGGACAAGGTTGACCGTCCCCCAAGAAACCAAAGGTGGTGACTGGTTCAATTGTCAGGGAGACACCTCTAACTACCCTGCTACCTCCTCTGCCCCATCCTAGGAAAGGGAAAGGTTTGATGACGGAACAAGGTCTTGACTCTAAGAAGTGCACCGTCCTCCTCCGCGAGGATTTACAGTTTGCCATTGGGCAACTCTTGTCCATCATCAAGGTTGATGATTATGAGGACTTGGGCAAATATGCAACCGAGGCCATGGGGGAGACAGGCCTCTTCAGCTTGGCACAAGTGTGCGTCCGTCCTTCTTTCTTTCCCGTCGCTTTGTTACCTTTGTTTCTAATGATGTTTTGATTTTTACAAGGGTGCTTATGATGAAGGGCCTAATGGACCGTTGCATGGCCTGAGAGCAGTTGGTGGATCATCTCAAAGAGAAGGCCGAGACCATGGAGATGTGGCTTTGCAAGCTTGAGGCCTGGAAGGAGGTTCAGATCAGGAAACTTAACCTGATGAAGAAAGCTTTGAAGGAGTCGGAGGAGAAAACCGAGGTGCTGACAAACATGCTTAAGGACAAGGAGGGGGAGCCTCCTCGCTAAGGAAGCAAGTTTGTCACACTAAGGAGGATGCGGTAAAGGAATTCCGTGACTCCGTTGCCTTCCTATACGAGCTAGGCAGTTGTTTTATTGATGGCTTCAACGACTGCCTCCGTCAGGTCAAGACCTCCTCCCAAATGTGGACTTATCCCAGATTTCAATTGACGCCATGACCCAGACCCTAGCCCGACCTGTCGACCCTGAAGGCACCGACGAGTTGTTTATGGATGACCCTACTCCTGACACTTAAGGTGATGAGAGGCCACTCTTCATGATGATCAGGTGAAATCCGTCGAGGATGAGACCCATCCTCTTGAAGAGGCAAGACTGTTGATAAAGAGAAGGACGAGGAGACCCCTGTTGATTAGCCATAGATTTTTGAATTGTTGTTGTTATCTTTTTAATCCTCCCCCCCCCCCCCCCCTCTCTTTTTATTGTAAAAATTCCTAGGAGAACAATATTCACGTTATCATTACTGTTGCCCATGGTTTTTGGATGTAAAAATTTGCTCTCCATAGGCCTTTATCTACTATGTTTTTATATCCGTTGCTTGCTTTTTATTCTGTATATATGAACATGCTTTGCCATTATATTTCAGTGGGTTTTTCTGTCTATGTGGGATCAAACACACCATTCGTTCATAAACTTAGCAATCTTTGAACTTAATAAACACCCGTCTTGAATATATGTTTAGAAGGCATCCGTTGAGATGCATTCATCCATATAGGGACAGTGCGATTTCAAAGTGTTCTTGAGATGTACCCATCCCCATAAGGACATGGTAATTTTCAAAGCATCCTGTGAGATGCATTGTCCATGTATTTACGTAGTAAATTTTAAAGCATCTCTTGGGATGTATTCGTCCTCTTAAGGACATGGTAAATTTCAAACCATCCTTTAAGATGCACTGTCCACGTATGGACGTTGTCAATTTTAAGGCATCCCTTGGGATGTATCCATTCACTTAGGGACTTGGCATATTTCAAGGTAGCCCTTGGGATGTATCCGTCCACTTAAAGGACTTTAATAATAGATGCATTTTTGTAGAGACATATATACACACGACATATCTGAATAACTCCTCTTATTATGGAAAATACATGCATAAGCATAAAATTGTTCTTTGAAAAAGGAAAAAGCTGCCATATGGGCTTAAAAATTACTGTAAATAAAAATTAATTGAAAAGATTTAAATTGGAACTGAGGAGTGGTGCTCTGCATGCCGTTGCCTACTAGTAGTATTTCTTTAGGTGCTCGATGTTCCATGGGTGGTGCAACTTTCATCTGTTGAGTGTTTCCAGGTGATAGGTGCCTTTCCTCTACCACGAAGCAATTGTGTAGGGTCCTTCCCAATTAGGTCCTAGCTTCCTTTGGTAGGGATCTCTTGTAGCGCCCGTCACTTTTCTCAAGACTAGATCTCCAACTTGAAAATTCTTGTGTCTGGCTCTGGAATTGTAGCACTTGGCCATGAGGTCTTGGTATCGTGCTAACCTCTATTTGGCTGTTTCTCTAACCTCGACTACTAGGTCCAGTTGTAGGCGCATTGCTTTGTCGTTCTTACTCTTATCATGGTTCTCCACCCTGTAGCTTGTGAGCTCGACCTCAGCGGGGATAACGGCATCGTTCCCGTATGCTAGTCGAAAGGGTGTTTCTCCTATAGGCGTTCTGGATGTCGTCCTGTACACCTATAGTACACTTGGTAGCTCGTTTGGTCATATGCTCTTTGCCATCTTGAGCTGAGTCTTGATGATCTTGAGCAAGGATCGGTTCCTGACCTCAACTTGTCTGTTGGCTTAAGGGTGGGCAGGGGAGGAGCAGTGATTCTTAATCCCAATTGTGAGCAAAAATCCTTGAATGGCTCGTTGTCAAACTGTTTCCCGTTGTCTGAGACGAAGACTCTAGGGATCTTGTATCTGTAGATGGTGTTTCTCTAAACAAAGCTTTGTATATTTTTCTTCGTGATGGTGGCTAGAGCTTCAACTTCTACCTATTTGGTAAAGTAATCTATGCTGACTACTAGGAACTTTAGTTGCCTTATCGCTGTTGGGAATGGGTTATGATGTTCAACCCCATTGGGCAAAAGGCCACGGGGCCGTCATTGGAGTGAACTCTTCTGTTGGCTGTTTGACGATGGTGCTGAACCTTTGACACTTGTCACAAGCTTTGACATAGGCTTGGGTATCCTTTTGCATGATAAGCCAATAGTATCCTACCCGAATCAGCTTATGCAATAGGGATCGTGACCCTGAATGGTTCTCNGTGTTTAGAAGGCATCCGTTGAGATGCATTCATCCATATAGGGACAGTGCGATTTCAAAGTGTTCTTGAGATGTACCCATCCCCATAAGGACATGGTAATTTTCAAAGCATCCTGTGAGATGCATTGTCCATGTATTTACGTAGTAAATTTTAAAGCATCTCTTGGGATGTATTCGTCCTCTTAAGGACATGGTAAATTTCAAACCATCCTTTAAGATGCACTGTCCACGTATGGACGTTGTCAATTTTAAGGCATCCCTTGGGATGTATCCATTCACTTAGGGACTTGGCATATTTCAAGGTAGCCCTTGGGATGTATCCGTCCACTTAAAGGACTTTAATAATAGATGCATTTTTGTAGAGACATATATACACACGACATATCTGAATAACTCCTCTTATTATGGAAAATACATGCATAAGCATAAAATTGTTCTTTGAAAAAGGAAAAAGCTGCCATATGGGCTTAAAAATTACTGTAAATAAAAATTAATTGAAAAGATTTAAATTGGAACTGAGGAGTGGTGCTCTGCATGCCGTTGCCTACTAGTAGTATTTCTTTAGGTGCTCGATGTTCCATGGGTGGTGCAACTTTCATCTGTTGAGTGTTTCCAGGTGATAGGTGCCTTTCCTCTACCACGAAGCAATTGTGTAGGGTCCTTCCCAATTAGGTCCTAGCTTCCTTTGGTAGGGATCTCTTGTAGCGCCCGTCACTTTTCTCAAGACTAGATCTCCAACTTGAAAATTCTTGTGTCTGGCTCTGGAATTGTAGCACTTGGCCATGAGGTCTTGGTATCGTGCTAACCTCTATTTGGCTGTTTCTCTAACCTCGACTACTAGGTCCAGTTGTAGGCGCATTGCTTTGTCGTTCTTACTCTTATCATGGTTCTCCACCCTGTAGCTTGTGAGCTCGACCTCAGCGGGGATAACGGCATCGTTCCCGTATGCTAGTCGAAAGGGTGTTTCTCCTATAGGCGTTCTGGATGTCGTCCTGTACACCTATAGTACACTTGGTAGCTCGTTTGGTCATATGCTCTTTGCCATCTTGAGCTGAGTCTTGATGATCTTGAGCAAGGATCGGTTCCTGACCTCAACTTGTCTGTTGGCTTAAGGGTGGGCAGGGGAGGAGCAGTGATTCTTAATCCCAATTGTGAGCAAAAATCCTTGAATGGCTCGTTGTCAAACTGTTTCCCGTTGTCTGAGACGAAGACTCTAGGGATCTTGTATCTGTAGATGGTGTTTCTCTAAACAAAGCTTTGTATATTTTTCTTCGTGATGGTGGCTAGAGCTTCAACTTCTACCTATTTGGTAAAGTAATCTATGCTGACTACTAGGAACTTTAGTTGCCTTATCGCTGTTGGGAATGGGTTATGATGTTCAACCCCATTGGGCAAAAGGCCACGGGGCCGTCATTGGAGTGAACTCTTCTGTTGGCTGTTTGACGATGGTGCTGAACCTTTGACACTTGTCACAAGCTTTGACATAGGCTTGGGTATCCTTTTGCATGATAAGCCAATAGTATCCTACCCGAATCAGCTTATGCATTAGGGATCGTGACCCTGAATGGTTCTCGCAGATCCCTTCATGAACTTCACTCATGACATAATCGGCTTCCTTGGGCTTAGGCATCATAGGTACAGTTGGGAGAAGGCTTTTTTGTACAAGACATCCTTTATTAGGATGAATCGTGCCACCTAAACCTTCAGCTTCCTTGCGGCCTTCTTACTGTTAGGTAATGCGCCATCTTTCAAGTAGGAGACTATTGGTGTGGTCTAGTTGCTTTTGGAACCTATATCTTGCACATCGTCGCCATCTATTAAAGGTGAAAGTTAAACAAAAGAAAGTACCTTACTGGGATGAGCATGTGTTCCGCTGATGCGGCCTTGGCAAGATGGTTGGCTTGCTTGTTCTCTCCCTTTGGGACTTGAACAAACTTGGCTTAAAGGTCGTCCACCCGTTTCCTTACTTGCTCCAAGTACTCCTTCATCCTTTCACTTTTGCATTCAAAATCACCTCTTACCTGACTTGTGACAACTTGAGAGTTACAATAGATAACCATACTTGTGGCTTCTACTGCTTTGGCGAGATCTAGTCTTGCCACTAAAGCTTTGTACTCCACCTAATTATTGGTCGTAGGGAAGTCAAGATGGACCATGCACTCGATCTCATTCCTTTCTGGGGAGTGGAGCACTATACCGCTTTGCCAGCTTGCCTGTTAGATGATCTGTCCTTGTGGATACTCCATTGAGGGTGCTCTCCTGCCCCTGGCCTTCCATGTTGGTGAACTCTGTGATGAAGTCAGCAACCACCTGTCCCTTTATGGCAGTGTGCGGGTCGTATTGTACGTCAAATTCACTCAACTCAATTGCCCATAGCGCCATCTGTCCAACAGCTTTAGGGTTACTCATTGCTCTCCATAGAGGCTTGTCTGTTAGAACAATCACCGTGTGGGCTTGGAAATATGGTTTGAGCTTGCGAGATGCAATTACCAAGGCGAAGGCTTGCTTCTCCGTCGGGGGTACCTTTCCTTTATGCCTCAGAGTGCTCTGCTAATGTAGTATATGGGCTTCTGCACCTGTCTTCTTCTCTGACCAAGGCTGCGCTGACGGTAGCTGGGGAGACAGCCATGTAAAGAAATAACTTTTCCTCGTCTTTAGAAGGACTTAGCAATGGCGAGGAGGAGAGATATGCCTTTAGGTCCTCGAATGCTTGTTGACACTTGGCCGTCCACTCAAAGGACTTCTTCAATGTGCGAAAGAAAGGCAAGCACTTGTTCGTCACCCTTGACACAAACCTATTCAATGCTGCTACCTTGCCATTGAGGCTTTGCACTTCCTTTATGTTCCTAGGTGGTGCCATCTCCATTATGGCCTGGATCTTGTCTGAGTTGATTTCAATGCCCTTTTGAGACACCATGAACCCTAAGAATTTTCCTGCCATTACTCCAAATGCGCATGTACTCAAATTGAGCTTCATGTTGTAAGAGCAAAGGGTATCAAAATTCTCCTTGAGGTCATCCAAATGGTCATCTTCCTGTCGACTTTTCACTAGCATATCATCCACGTAAACTTGGACATTCCTTCCAATCAAATGTGCAAACATTTTGTTCATTAGTAGTCATTAGCTGATCCTGGTTGTTCGCTCAGGTTTGGAGTCATTGAGGAGTATCTCTTCCAACCTTTTTACAGGCTCTGCAACCGTCTATTGTTCTTTTATGCTCATGGTCTATAAGTAGTCATCCATCTCCAACATTGCTACGTAGCACTTATGCCCTGCCACTTGGTCTCTATGTATCTCTCCTACTCCATACTCGGTGGGGAACTTGATCATCAAGTGATAGGTCAAAGTTACAGCCTTCCACGAATTGAGGGTAGGGCGGCCTAGTATGGCATTGTAAGCAGACGAAGAATCGACAACAAGGAATGTAGAATCCTTAGTAATTTGTTAAGGGCAATCACCAACCGTCATGGGCAATGTGATTGCATTGAGGGGTATACTCTTGTTCCTTCGAACCCAACAAGCGGTGCATTGGTCGGTATGAGCCATTCTTTCTTGATCCTCATTTGCTGGAATGTCGGGTAATAGAGGATATTAGCAGAGCTTCCATTATCAACTAGGACCTAGTGTGTGTTGTAATCCCTACCCATATGCTAACAATGAGTGCATCGTCATGTGAGTGGTGAAGATGTCGAGCATGTTCCTCCGAGAACCCAATTGTAGGGTTGACGACTCGTGCCATCTTTGGAATGAAACCTGTTAGCTGGACACTCTAAACTATCCTTAGGTAAGTCTTACGTGCCTTTTTGGATGAACCAGAAGCTGTGGTGCCCCTTACAATCATCCTTATGTCTCCTAGGGGTGGCCTGAGGTGCTCATTATCCCTTATTATAGCCTGCTCCTGTGGTGGGTCTACCATTTCTTTGTTGACAAATCTTTGTAGTTTCCCTTGTTTGATAAGGGCTTTAATCTACTGCTGTAATTCATAGCATTCAGATGTGTCATGAGAGTGATCTTGGTGAAAACAGCAATACTTATCTCTGGACCTCTTGCTGGGATCTCCCTTCAACTTGCTAGGCTACGTTGAGGTTGTATTGTCCTTGATTTGCATCAATACCTAATCAATCGGGGCAATTAGTGGAGTGAAGTTGGTGAACCTTCTAGTGGGGGGCTTGGAGCGCCTATCCTCCCATCTGTCTCTGGTCCTAGTCATCTTCCGTCCTTTATCCTGCCATGCATCTTCTTGCCTTTCCCGCTTCTTGGGTTTCTCCTCTCGGGCGAGTAGCGCATTCTCTGCGTTCATGTATTTAGTAGGTCGATAAAGTACATCAAACATTGGCATTGGGTCGTTCTTGTATAAGGAGAACAAAAATTTCCCCTTCCACAGACCATTAGTGAATGCAGTAACAAGTTTCTTGTCATCAGCTTCGTCTATTGAGAGGGCTTCCTTGTTGAAACATGTTATGTAAGACCTCAGTGTCTCGTCCTCCTGTTGCTTGATGTCATTAGGCATGCAGTTGACTTCTTATACCTGTGCCCTTCAATAAATTGAGAGGCAAACTACGCGCTCAGCTCCTTGAAGGTACCAATGGAGTTAGGCATTAATCTACTGAACCATACCTTTGTGGGACCCTTTGGCATAGTTGGGAAGGCTTGGCCCATGATTTCGTCTGCCACACCTTGTAAGTGCATGAAGGTTTTGAATGACTCCAGGTGGTCTAAGGGATCTTTTGACCCATCATAGGCTTCTATCTGCGGCATATGGAACTTTGTAGGAAAAGGGAACAAAGTGACAGGTGTTGTGAATAACGAGTCAATTCGATGGACTAGCTCATCAAGGTCATTTGACACCGGCCCCTTGAGGGCGTTCATCATGAAGTCCATCCTCTCCTTCATTATCTGCATTTCTGTGACCATATATGGTGGTGCCGTATCTGCGATAGATGGAAGGTTGGTATCTTGTCACTCTTGTCTGCTCGAGGCATTGCTGCCTTCTCGTCCTTCTTAGTCCTTCCTTTTAGCGCGTGCCCTCTTGCTCCACTCCGTGACTATGTAGCCTAGCGTCCCTTTGGTGCAGCTGTTCCTCCAGGTCATGGTTTTGCTTAGTAAGACATTCCACAGTCGTGGCCAGGGTCTGTAACTGTTTTTCAAGGGTAGTAGTGCTAACAGTGCGTGCACTGTTCACGCATTAAAAATATTAAAAATGGGTCTTACGATACTATTCATACATTTAAAAATTATTTTGCTACAGTGTTTTCAGCAACAATCAGTTTTCAACAATAATAAGTTGTATCCAAATGGACCCATAGGGAATTTCTACAACTCTATAGTGTCAATGTTGGGAGAATTAAGCGTACCTTGATTTGTGAGGGTTTTCGGGTTTTTATAGTAGCATAGAGCCGATCTTAATTTCTGGGTGGAGAGGGTATTTTCTTGTAGGGAAGATGTTCATTAATATTTGTAATTTATAGGATCATTTCCTTACAGAGATTCCCATAATTATGGTGGGGCATGGAGCGCAAGACATGCCCATACCAGAATCCTTGGAGACTACCCATGCCACGTGGGCGCCATGTGGATGCCATAAGGGTGACACATGTCCTCAACAGACCACCTCCTTTTTAACCGTTCAGGTTGCGAATCCGTTTGCTAGCTTTGTTAGACCAACTGTACCATCTCTTCTGGCTATCTTGTCTCTAAAATCTAAATCCGTTAATTCAATCCGTCTACCTTGGGATTTACCCCTATCACACACAATTAGACGTAACTACAAATGTAATATAAGACAATTAATAAGTTGGAAGAGAATATATATATTTTTTTCCATATATAAATATGTTGTGTGATTGCTTAAGACCTTTAATAATAATACTTTATATAAAATTTATATGATCTAGACTCCAGTGATTATTAATTTATTATTTCTCAATAAAATTATTATAAAAGTTTATAGCCAAAATTGTGTAACATAGGGGAATAATACTAGTATATAGTATTTTTAGGAAATAAAAAAAAAATCTGAAGTTCCAAATAAACATTTGCACAAGCATCAACGGACAAATTACACTATTCTAATTTATTAAAAATCATATCTACATAAGGCAAAGAGGAATTCCGACCATAAACCTTTGAAAAAAAAAAAAAACATAAAAAAGAAGCAACAGAAAGAAGAAGAAGTTGTGCATATGAATATATAAAAAAAGGGTATTTATAGAGAATTTTCAATTGTAAGAAAGTTATGCATGTTTTGTTATATTATCCAAATAAACAAAGAAGAAGTTGATATGAACAAAATGTAGGTGGTATATTTTGTAAAAATGCTTATTGTTATTTTATCCAAAGAAATTGATAAAAACAAATATACCATTTTTTTATCTAAAAAAAGAAAAAAGAAAAAGAAAACTCGAATGTAGGTTGATAGTTTGATACGCAACAAACTAATTCTTTCTTATTAACTTTTGTTTTGTCTTTTGTTTTTTTATTTTATCTTATTGTGATACATGATGTCTATTTGATCTTATCTAAAAATAATAAAAAGATAAAGAAAATTCAAATGTAGGTTGATAGTTTGATACACAATAGACTAGTTCTATCTTATTTACTTCTTTTATGTTTTATTAGTTAATATTTGTTAGTAAAGGATTAGATGAAAATTTTAGATTGTAATTAAATTAAGATAGAATTTGGATTGTAATCAAATTAATATTTTTATCAAATTAGAAATTATAGGGGAGGAAAAATTATATCTATTTTTTCTTAAAATTTTAAATAAATAAAAAAATTCTGCAATTTGATGAAGTCATTTGGTGCAACCACGGTTTTTAAACCCAACTTTTATTATATAGTATATAATATACATTCATATCATATATGTTATATAATAAAATTTAGTTTTAGAAGTAGTAGTTACATCGAGGGACT
This sequence comes from Quercus suber, assembly GCF_002906115.3. NCBI lineage: Eukaryota > Viridiplantae > Streptophyta > Magnoliopsida > Fagales > Fagaceae > Quercus > Quercus suber. The sequence continues at coordinate 602,911 of NW_027069712.1, forward strand.
ATAAGTTGTGATTAACACCTCTCTGAAGGCTACAAATCCGTATCCTTCAATATGAAACTATAAAACCTTTGATAAACTATGTGAGAATTACAAATTATGTAATGTTTAATCATTTAGTTATTATTTTCAAAAGACTCCAAATAAAAAATACATATAATATAAGTTCATTTCCAAATTATATAATATCGTGTACAAAATGATAAAAGTTGAAATCTTCCACGTTGTATCAAGTTTCACACTTTAAGTAAACTAGTCACTAACACGTGCAATGCACGGAAAAGCTATTGACTCTGAAGAAAAAAAAAAAAATCCAACAATTAGTAAATAGACATTTTGCTAGTTAGTATTTTTTTTTTTTTTTTAAAAGAAGAAATATTTAACTTCTATACTTTTCCATAGTTTAGAAGTGTTGTTTAACATTGAATGTTATTAGGTTGCAAGTGCATAGTTACTGAAACCTACAAAGTAATTTACAATTCTTAAATTAATAAAGCAAGACTTCCTATAATTATATATATACACACACTGAAAACTAATATAAATTGCAAATATATAAACAAAGACCATGATATGAAGAAGACACGCCAAGTTTCAAATTTGAGTAATAATATAACTTTCTCGTAATAATAACAATATACACAATTCAAAATATGGAACAATATCAAAACAAATAATTAATCAACCAAACATCATAGCTTTTAATAAGAAAACAAAAAACAAATCACAATCATATGAACCTAAATAAAAAGCATTTAAGGTGAAGAATTAAGATCAACCCACTGAGACGCAAATACCAAAAATCCAAGAATTAAAACTTCAAAATTTTTAGAATCCCCAAATTCTACTTCAAAACCAAACCAAATTCAACAAATGTATATATAACATACCAAATAAAAATTTATCCTTAAGTGAACATGCTTTTGAGATCAAACTAAAGAATTAGAAAACAGAGATTATGTACTCTATATACCAAATTATATGTGACATTAAGTGAGGAATACCGTAAAACATTATTGCACCTAAAAGAAAAATTAGATTTAAAAAAATAAAAATAAAAACTACTAATTCTCTTACCTGCTAGGTTGTGTTCCTAGGCTTCTCAAAAAAAAAAAAAAAAAGGTTCTGTTCCTAGGAAACCTACATTTAGTTTTCTCTCTTTTTTTTTTTTTATATATTATATATATATATATGAACCATCAAATAAACAATTTTTTATTCAATGGATGGTGAGTTCTTCAAACATGCGTCAAAGTCCACCGAAAAAATGGTGTTTGATAATAGATTAATTGTGGTCTTGAAAGCAGCTCTCCCAATATCTACTGCCTCACTGCTTTGATGAGTATCAGCTAGGAGGTCTTGCACTTTCTTGTGCCTTATGGCTTGGTTAGCAACAAGTGTCTTGTTGGCGAATAGTTTGTTTCATGCATATTCTGCGAAGGTTTCTCCACCGGGTTAAAACAGATGCCCTGCGTAGGTTCTTAGGGGAAAGGAAGAGTTCTAGGGTTTTTATGTTTTAGTAGTAGCAAAATAGTGTGTAGTATTCTTTTTTTCGTAGTAGCATGTCTTCTTCTTTTTTTCCTTTTTTTTTTTTTCTTAAATTGTTTTAAAAAATGATAATGATGAGTTTGAATTTAAGTTGGACTTGTTGGAGAAATTGAGTTTCACTCCTTATTAAGTTTGGACTAAACAAAAATAAAAAATAATTTTATTTAAATACATTTTATTTAAATATTGTGCTGACGTGGAAAATTGTGAAAGCTTTAGAGGCTTCGGTTTTATATATATATATATATTAAAATAATTAACATAATTTCTCCAAGTAGAATTCTATATTGGCAAAGTTTCAAAGATATTCTTCGAATTAAAATTTAATAACCAAGATTTTTTATAAATTTAAAAAGATTTCATTATTTATTTTATATTATTTTTAAAAGTTATAATAATTTCTTTTAATAATAAAATTTGGGTGTTACACATTGTAGTTATACCAGGTGACTCAATGTTAAGATTACAAGTTATAACATAATTTTTTTTATAACATAATTTTTTTCACATGACTAGTTATTGTTAGGGTTTATGCCCTAAAATCTAATTTATTGGCATGTTGTAAATAACTAAATTGATTAATTATATGAGATTACTTGTAAATGAACTAATTGGACATTATCATAGTCTTTGAGATGCATTGTATGTGATTTAGTTACAAAAGATATAAATCACAAGTCCTTGCAAAATCAAAATGTAGTTTGTGGTAGGTAATGAAATTGGGCATTCCATCTGTGAAGACTATAACACATCAACTAAGATGGTTTGTCTTGATCATGGAAGTAGAGACTTCTAGTTGATGTGTTGATGTGCCTAAAGTGTGTAAGACAACTTGAATTAGATTGCTGTGAAATTAATTATTCAATTAACAACTATCACCTAAATAATTAATCTCACAACTTCTAATTTCGTAAACTCTCACTCCTGAGAGGATAGTTAACCCGATCATGAAATGTAAGTTACTTTGATATATCATGAGTGAGATCTAATTTAACAATCAAAACCTCAGTATGTTGGGTAACCACACATAGTGTTGAGGGAACACATATTCTCAAGATGGAATCCATAATCTCTTTCATAGAGACACGAAATATACTCTTGAGATAAGTTTAATGGAAACTGATTATTCAGGGCCAGCTACTTTAGTAAAGAGTTACTAAAGTTAATATTTATTGAAATTAGATTTCGTAGATATGAATAACTAAAAGATTAAACCGGGGACTCAAGGAATAAAATAGTTTTTTACAAAGTGACAGTTTATTATGATTTTGTTCACTGTGGATATTTCATGGAGGGGTTAAATGATATTATATTAGAGTTTTGGGATATAATTTATTAATAAGGTCTAGAGTGCAATTATATTTCTATAATGATATTTGTTACATAATTAATGGTAACTTTAGATTTGTCAAGAGTTGACAGATAAGTCTGAAGCCATTGAAGCTAGAGTCTTATTAGTCCATTTGGTCCCATCCCAAGCCACACACTTAAGCCCAATTAAGCTGGCCTAAAAGGCTAACCCAATTAAATAATTAATTTTTATTTAATAAGAGTTATTAAATAAAGTAACTGCTAAGAACAGTTAATGTGTATGTATGATTAAAAGAAGAGAAAATAGTTTTCCTCTACAGGATTTTGGAATACACTTTTCCAAAGGAAAATTAACGTATGTAAGAACTGATTGAGAGACCACTCATCTTAGGCACCATGTGAAATTGGGATGAAGATTGAAGGTATTCTTAAGTCTTGTTTTTTAATTTTACTGTATCAAGGTACGCTTTCTCTTCTTTATTCTAGAATTCAAGGTTATATATTATCTCTCATGAATGAAATAGATCATTGTGCTGCTTCTGCTGTGTGTTTTGTATGAAATACAAAACCATTTTTTCCAACAGTTATAAGTATATTAAAATTATTAACACTGTTCGTTTTGGATAATGCAAATACTTCTCCAACTAAACCCAATTATCAGAATTTTCACAAAATTAAAAATGGGTTTATTCATGCTAAATTGTTTTATAATCTATTATAATTTTTTTTTTTATAAAACTTGTTCAATAATGATATGCATATATTCATCATGTAATATAAAGTACTTTTTATTTTATTATTCAATTTTAATTATATTAGGCGGAAATCACATTTTCGTCCCTACTTTTTCAGGCGGTTCTCACTTTGGTTCATAGATTTTATTTTTACCGCTTTTAGTCCCTATCCTGAAAAAGGCTTCCCATTTTGGTCCCTGTCATTACATCAAAGATGAAAAATGCACATGTGGCAAATGGCAGAATTAAAAAAAAATATACTAAAAATATTTTATTTTATTTTATTTTAAAATAAAATAAAATTTTAGTTATCAATAATTTTAAAATAAAAATATTAAAAATTTTAGTTAAAAATAATTGTTCTTCATGTTCTTCCCCCAAGAACATGGTTGCCCAAAACACTTTAAGGATGAAAATTGTTGATAGAAATTGCATCAAATCATCACCATTCTTCTATTCTCCTGGTACCCACCTCAATTTTCAACCTCAATTAATTAGACCCCTTTGAATTGATGTTTGTGGTTAATTAATAAGTAAATAAATAAATGAACCCAACTGATTTATTCTTCTCTTTTCCTCATTTTTTTTCAACAAACAAAAGTGATGCTCAGTGTTCTCCAACACCCAGCTCGAATTTATGAGTACTTCTTTCCTGAGCTTTCTCGGAAACCAAACAAAGAATTAAATTAAATTTATAAAAATAAAAATAAAAACAAAACAAAACAAAGTTGAAGGACCTGGAGCTTGCCACCGCTACCACCAAAAGTCATGTGGGCGTCAATATCTATCTCCAGAGCCTTCATTTGGTCAACAATATCGGTGACCATAGTTGGCAAAGGAGAGTTGGTGCCCCAGGCCTGCCACTCCTGCAATGTAACAGACCCATTGGCAAGTTCTCTAGGAGGAGAGCGAAAGGCTGAGGCTAAGCTTTATTTACTCTTTTATTTCATTTTGTTAGTTGATTGTGTTAGAGTATCTAAGTTTGATCATGATTTTGTATATGTTTTTGCTTGTTTGGATGCTAAGAAAATGAAATAAAAGAGAAGAAAATCTTGAATTTCTTATTTTCTGGGCAACCATGTTCTTGGGGGAAGAACATGAAGAACAATTATTTTTAACTAAAATTTTTAATATTTTTATTTTAAAATTATCGATAACTAAAATTTTATTTTATTTTAAAATAAATTTTTTTTTAATTTTTTTTTTAATTCTACCGTTTGCCATGTGTGCATTTTTCGTCTCTGATGTAACGGCATGGACTAAAACAGGAAGCATTTTTCAGGATAGGGACTAAAAGCGATAAAAATAAAATCTAGGGACCAAAGTGGAAATTGCCTAAAAATGTAGGTACAAAAATGTGATTTCCGCCATTATATTAATGAAATATTTTCATTAGGTTATAACCGTTATATATGATCCTTGTGCAACCCACTGTGTGTGTGGATTGTTAAATTTTGAATTTTATGTAAGGTTGTAAGGTGACATGAAACTCAAATAAAAGTTTTATACAATAGAGTCACTACTTACAAATATGAATTAAATATTTATAGGAATATTGCATACACATTTAATATGCGGGACCTATATATAATATAAACATTCATGTAGATTCAATCTAATGATAGTCCTAATCTTCAGGATATTATAATCACAATTTTCATGTCCTAAGCATATATTCTAATGTATAAACTTTTTGCTTTTTCATGATCTCTTTGTATATATAATAGGATATATTTGAAAAGCATAAAGCCTAAAGTTCTTGTGAGGAAAAAGTATTCTCATCGTAAAGTTCGTCTCACAATGCGATGCCACGATAGCTTGATCTGTCAGGAGATGTGCCTGATGATGTTGTTGAAGACACTACACTAAGGACAATCTGTGAAAGGTTTTTTTTTCAACGCTTCCCGCTGTGTATGCATGCTTAATAAGGAATGGCTATTTATGTATTTAGCTTTTAAGCTAAAACTGGTTATACATATTGACAATATATGTGTATAATCGTATTTGAAGTTGTAATAATGGTTTTGTTCGTAAACCTAAAGATGTATGTGTGCTAATGGTTTCATGCTATTGTAATACCTATTTTAAGTTTATCAAAAAAAAATTGTAATACTTATTTTACAAGCTGGTACTGCGTACAATGCAGGACAAAGTTTAACATCATATATTCTTTTCATTTTTTTTTTTTCCTAAATTTGAAATTCGATAATTATGAAAGTTACTTATAGACAATTTATTAATTTAGATTTTATACGTATATTAATTGTATTATATATTCTAGCAATATTAGACACTTATTATAATGGTGTTTATATATGGAATTATATGTCCTACTAAATTAAATGAAAATATGATTTGTTAAGATTCTAATAGAGGGTTTAAATACAAAATAGAATTTATTTTAATTATAATATATATATATATAATGAAGTGTAAAAATTATAAGGTGAACTAAGGGTATGTTTGGTTGGAGTGAAAAAGTGGGAGAATAGAAAATAAGGAATAGATAGAAAAGTGTAAGGATATAAGAGACTTTAGCTTCCCTCATTTGTGTTTGGTTGGGAGTGGAAAAGTGGAGGGATGGAAAAAAATGAGTCTGTATAAATTTACTTATGTGCCCTTGTTAAAAATGATGCCCAATTAAAACAAAAAAGTGACAAAAAAAAAAAAAAAGCAATCACCCAATTTATTAAAAAAGAAAAATCATGCCCAAAATAAATAGTTTTAAAAAACACACATCTAGTTAAATGAGAGGGAAAGAGAGACAAAGAGACAAAAGAAAGCACTCACAACAACTTGTATGTAAATTAATTACACCCAAAAGAAGAAGCTATTAATAGGATTGGTCCGTAAAAAGAGTAGAGAATAGTGGTTTAATCATTAATTGCAACTATTCCTCTCTCCTCTATTTTCTTTCCAAATTGGAAATATAGAATTTTGGTAAGTCAGAGGAGAAAATACCTGGACCTTACTAATTTTTCATTTTCTCATTCTCTCCAACCAAACACTCATAAAATTAATTCTCTCCAATTTTCACCCTAACCAAACAAAACCTAAAAGTCAAACGTTTTCGGTTTTATATAAATATAAATTATAAAGTCTAGATGTTTAATAATTTTTCCCCTACTGCCCATACTAAGATATGATTTTCTTTTTCTTTTTCTTTTTTCTTTCCTTTTTGTTTTATTTATTTATATCCTAACTTTTAGATAAGATTTTCCTTCCACTTTATGCACGCAATTTTCAGCAAATTGATATTACTTTCAGCTAACTCGTTTGAATACACTTGTAAAGAGATTTTCCTATAGTTTCATAAAATATATGTTTTTTTGGATCATCTATACACGATTTGTGGCAATTCTAGATAAATAGAGTAATGTTGGAAAGCTTTTAGCGCCAATTTCCTTTGTACCAATATTGAGCCTTTCAAATTGAAGTTTTTTAGATTTACTTCCGGCCCGGGTGATATTTCATTTGCATTAATACAATGTTTGACCATAATTTTACTGTGGTCAAACCGAAGGTCAAATTTTTCAGCATTAATACTAGAAAATAGCTATACAATAAGATGCATAATATAATTCCTATAAATATATAATTTAAATACTATTGATAGTCATTTTTATATTTTGTCAATTCTTTAAAAAAATTTGTAAGGATATTATTAGGTATAAAATGTAAATTATTCATATTTTTTTTATTATTTATCATTGTGAAGCACTTTTTTTTTTTTTTTTACAATTCATTTATTATAAATTCTTTGATTTTTGTACTTAATAACTCACTTGAATAAATAATTATAATGTGGTCCCATATTTGATTCTAAAATTAATAAATAAAACTCTTTAAGAATAAATAATTTAGGACACACGACGCAAAATTAAAACTCTAATTTGAAATTCTAATTTGAGTTTATCTCAGTTTTACCTACTATTATTATTATTATTATTATTATTATTATATAGATTCGATGCTCAACTAAGATAACATAATTACTCCAATCAAACAGACAAATTTTGGTTAAACTCAGTCAAAATTTGTAAAATTCTATCATTCTGAATCTAACCCCAAACCCAAATCAAGGTAAATAATAGGTTCAATCAAAGTTTGGCAATGTCACTAAGAGGCGGAGGTTCACCAAAAAATTCACTAATTTCGTTGTTCTGGTGCTAGTTTGACGTGATGTGCTTCATCCATTCAACCTTTGAGACTAGGTGCAATATAGAAGCGCACTGTAGGGTTTTCCCAAGTCTTAATAAAGTAATATTTACTGTAATCAAGATGGACAAAATACAATTTCAACAAAGTCGATTTGAAGTAATGTTCTCTCTTAAATTTATTTGATATTCATTTCATGGGACTTGAATGTCATTTTTTTTTTTTTTTTCATTTTTTTGAGAAGGGAATGTCATGTTAACTTATTAAATGAAATTTCAGAGCTGAATCGGTCAAGTATAATCCGGTCAGAATATTAAACTCTGGTGTGCAGGTCTAGTGGTCAAAGACCTCATCCACCTTGCCATAGTGCTTGGGTTCGAGTAGTGCAAAACTCATTAGCACTGAGATCATAGACTAATGTGGGAATCTTGTGGTATATTGTGTCCAATAAGATGTGATTTACCTCCATGATCCTACCTCTTTTTTAATTTAGAAGAAAAAAAATCAGGTCAGAATGTTATCAAAGTTTTAGCTACTACATTTACAGTGAATCAATAGTTCTTCTAAACCGCAAGTCAATTGCCAAAATCATATATAAATAAATGCCTCTCTTTCTCCTGTTTTAATCTTTTAAAAAAATTAATAACACTCTTTTTCTCTCTCAAAGGAAGGAGTATTCCTTTTCTACAAGATAATTCTCTCAGTTCTATTTCTTTTTTTATCGTTTTATTGCTCATATGATTTTGACTATTATAAGTAATTTTGATTTAATTGTTGTGGAAATTATAAGAAAAAGATTTGAAATAATAAATATTGTTCTATAACTATTTTCAAGGTTATTAGAGCAATTGCAGTTGTTGCTCATTTAGTTTTATGGGGGCAAAAGTAGAATTTTTTTTCTAAATAACAATAAATATTAAAAAATTTAGTTAGCTGTCACAGGTAAAAAGAATGTTGAAAAGTAACATCTCGAGTGTCTAAAACTTGAGTTCCAAGATAAAACTCGAGTTTTTAAGTCTCGATTTGTAAGTGAATGAGCGATAATGTGGAAAAAAAATCACATAAAAATCGAGTTTTAAAGACTCAAGTTCTATAAAAACGCCGCTATAGGGCTTTAAAACGTCACTATTGGGCTTAAAAACACCACTATAGGGCTCCCAAAAATTTGCAGGAAAACGCCGCTATAAGGTTTTAAAATGTCACTATAAGGCTTAAAAACGCCACTATAGGGCTTTAAAATGTCACTATATGACTTAAAAACACCACTATAGGAACTCAAGTTTCTAAAATTCGAGATCTCTATGGCATTTTCAGCACCAATACAGTTGCAAAGCGAGTCTTTGAGACTCAAGTTTTAGAAACTCGAGATGCTACTTTCCATTTTTCTTTCAAACGTTGCCTAACTTACTACATACTTGCCCATTACACGCTTAGTCTGCCCATTCCCCCGGCAAAAGTAAGGAACTAAGGACCAAATGAGATTGAAGTCAAACAATTAAAAAGGTTCAAGGAATGTCATCGTTTTCTTATTCTATTTTTTTGTTTTTCCTTTTCTTTTTTCCCTTTTAATTTTCCTAAAAAGTTGTTTGTTGTATATAACTGAGTTATATGTGTGAATAGTTTTTTTTTTTATTTGGAATTTTTTTTTTTTTTTTTTGGTAACTGTGAACTATAGAATTTTGGGTAAAAAAAGTGTAATTATTTAATTTATTTTATTGCAATTGATTTTCCATGATAGGTTCTAGGATGGAAGGACATGACAATAGGAGAGATAAAGTAAGATGGAAATCCTGTGAAAAACAAGGGCATGAGTCAAAGGAGAACGTTACATTGTCATTCACCTAATACCCTCATTGATATATTCTATGGAATTGTTAGTAGATGTAAAAGTGATTTTGGTTCACAATTTCTAACTCAAATGCGTTTGGATTTTAATGGGAATACTTATACTAGATAAAATGACAAAATGTGATACAACTTTTCATTTTTGAAAATAAAAAATAATGTTTAAGGAATAACCTTAGAAACTGACAGTATTATAATTTTTCCTTTACATGACAACGGAAATTTTCAATTTGATTTTTGAATTCTTTAGAAAAAAATATTAACATGACTACAAAATGTTAAGTAACCAAGATTTATTCAAATCCAATGGTTCAAATAAGCCAGCAAGTGATATTAATTGACATTGGCCAACTAATATTGCTATAGCTAGCCTCTTCATACACACATTGCAAGTGCTCAAAGACTCTTCTAATTTTTTTTCCTAAAGAACAAAATCTTTCATTCATCATAATTTAGGATTTGTATATTTTCCAATCACCTAAATCCCTAGAGTGTGATGAGATGTAGCACAAAATATAAACACATCCAGAGACACATAAATCTCATCACACCATTAATTTTGTTGTGATTTGAAAATGCATCAACCCTAAATTATAATGAATAGAAACACATCTGAAAACACATAAATCTCATCACACCATTTTTTTTTTAAATTTGAAAATGCATCAACCCTGAATTATGATAAATAAATAGTTTTTTTCCTTTAGAAAAATAAAATAAAAGAGCCTCTAAACACGTGTGCAAATTTTATTTTATATATATATATATAGAGAGCTTGAGTTCAAGTTACACCTGTTGTAACATTAAGCAATATTACAACACCCAATATTTTTTAATTTGATGAGAATTTTGACAAATCTACCATTAGATTACATTATCTTCATATATTCTCCATGCTTGCAAAATTTCAAAATAATCTAATATTAATAGTCATGTCATCAATCAATTATTTAAATTCAAATTTTTGTAGTTTAAAATAATGCATAAAATATGAGTTTATGGATCAAATGATAAATAACATCTAATTGGCATTAAAATTGGCATGCATATTAAGAACACATAGAATATATAATCCAACAATGAGATTTTCTAAATATGAATTCAATAACAAGTTATTAGGTAGTATAACATTTATTAAAGTTACACTAAAACAGTGCTTGGGTTCAGATGAAAACAACGCGTTTTGCATCTATGTTTCTTCTTTTTTTTCCTTTTTTTTTTTTTTTTACTAGAAGCACTTGAACACAAACCTGCTAGTAGGTCCCATACACTGTTCACGAGACCCACAAACATCTTTTTTCACCAAAACTTTAATTAAAAATGAGTCTCATGACACTATTCACACATTTAAAAATTATTTTACTACAGTGTTTTCAGTTTTCAGTTTTCAGCAAAATAAGCTATATCTAAACGGACCCTAAATGTGTGTGTGTGTGTGTGTATAAAGATTATGCTAACAAGTGATCTTATGGCATTGGTTATCAGTCCAGTTAAAGAAAGTTTTTATGGAAAAAAAATAATTAATTAATATTTTAACAGCTTTTTTTCATTTTTCATAAAAGTGATGTCCAAACTTTCTGAAATTGATTGTTAACTAATACCCTAAAGGCACACATTAGCATTTGCCTATACATAAAAGTGAAACTCTAATATCTGGTATATAATTTATTTTTCTTCATTAAAATTTCTATATAAGTAATAAAATATAAAAATAATTACATAATAAGCTCCAAAGTTTATATTAAGTTAATTTAATATTGTTTTTAACTTAAAATTTGAGTTTCAAGTGCATACATTTTTTTGGAATAGTTTTTAAATGTTACCATTTAATCATTATATGAGTATATACTAATCAAAATATCATATTTTACATGATTTGGATTTGACATCTGTCAAGCTACGAAAGATCCTTTCATGTGAATCGTCCGTTGAAATTTGACTTTGAAACCAAATCATAAAATAGTTTATTCATTTATAATAAAACTTGTAATAAAATTTTATTTTTTATTTTTTATACATTAAAATATCGCTTAATATTCACTTGAATAGTTTATTATTATTTTTTATATTGGTCTAAATTACTCACATGTATGTTTCAATCATAAATTTTCTCCTCCCGAAAATAAAATCTTAACTTTGCTACTTCTTGTATGCTTGTTAACTAAAGTTACTTTGTTTGTTCCTTGTTTCTCACATAATACGAACTTTATATATGCTAGTTTTTTTTCGTTTTTAACTCTCTGAACTTTTATTTTGTAATTTGAATTTCACTCAAACAAGTTATACAAGATATCACAATCCAAAATTCTTAATTTCCAAATCCTCAAGCCCAAGAACCAACAAAGATTGCTTCTTGGATTTTGACCAAGACAATTATAGAAAACCACCTAGATAAATATCATCATTTCAACTATTTTCAACTGAACTTTTTTTTGTAAAAGCATATTTTCATACCCAAAAAAATCCCTAGCTAATACATCTCAAAGTCCATCCACCAATGCTACAGAATACTACAGCCTACAAATCAAAAAAGGCAGATAGCAAATAAATTCGGGATCATGAGGGGGGTGTGGGGTGGGGGAATAGAAAAAAAAAAAAATTGGTTGGAGAGCTTAGCGCAATTTTCTTTTAAGAATACAAAAGGGCAGTTAACAACAAAACACTCAACCTTCATATCACACCTCAACCACAAATACTTTACATGCCGTAAAAAATGTAAAACCTATGTAGCCACCTCTGAAAGAAAGCATGTAAAAACAGATACTGCACCCTGCAAATAACTTGAGCGTAGGTCCTCAGGAATAGGAGCACTGAAAGAAGTGTCAAAGCAGCTTAACTGATCATCACATGTTGAGCCTTCTCCAATGTCAGAAAGAAGCAAACCACAAACTTCCTCTGCCATTTTTGAATAAGCTATTCTGCAAACACACAGTGGGAAACAGCATTCAAATTCAATAGTTGAAATCTAAACATTAGAAGACTTAAAAAGGTTCTACGAGCGTGCAAGCCTCCTATATCTGTGGGGTTTAGGACAGAGAGTTGATTAGAAGCCTTTCTCCCAAATTTGGAGAGTGATTCTTGGACTTTAACATGATAGGTTTTATCTTCTCCATACACTGCAATACAGATTTATATCCAGTCGGCACTGGTATACACTACAGTACAAACTTTATTTAATATACAATATATTTTGGTTCTTAAGTTTATACAGTCAGCTTCATGTTTTAATTACTTCATGCATAACAGATCAGATTTTCCTAGGAAAGATAATTAATTGTTTGACCATGATATAAGCAAGAAACCACCTTCCACACAAGAACTTTCATCAACTGGGTTCATTTCTCATCATACTCCTTGCTGATATAAAAAATTCAAAGCTAAATTGGTACAAGTCATCAAGAGAGTAGAGATGCACAAGATTTCATCATGTGTATGGATATCCAGCAATTTTGAAACTTTGGCATTGAATTTATAGAAACATGGACCAATAAGTCAGGTTTGTTGATCACTCTTTCTGATTCTAGAACTCAGTTATGATCCTAATGGAATCTTTCATTATGAATAATGCAAGCATAAAGCTAAGAGTTTTGTAACTTAACTAGTTGACACCTTCTGCTATTTATAACAGAGACATTTAGGGTTGAAATCCCCCACCCCTAACTATTGAATTATTGAAAGAAAAAAAATAATAATAATACAAGCATTAAACTTGTAAGATTTTGAAGGAGAAGCCGCAACAGGGTAATATTTTAAACATTTTACTGGTTATGGATATGAAACTGCTCTCCTAAATCATGTAAAGTTTTAAGTTTGGGAAACAGTTAAGTAGGAGCTTCACATAAAATGACACATTTAAAAAAACAATTCTGTCATCATAGATGGTTAAAGCTGAGCATTTTGTCAAATTCACTTTGTATAAGACATACACATAAGCCAAGCAAGAGCCAACAGTCAGGCAAATTCAATGTTATATGCAATGCCACAGTAAACGCCTTGTCTTTATGTTGATTGGGAAGTAAAAATTGTAGGAAACTTCTGCCAGTATGAAAATACTCAAGTGAAAATAGTAAAACATCATATATCACAATAACTAATAACTGTTCTTTTGTTGAAAGGCCTTCAAAAGCTCTCTTTCCTGGGTACCACAGCCAAAAAAAAAGTGGCAAATAGAAACTCCATAAAAAGGGGGGGAGGGGGGAGAAGGTAAAAAGTAAATAAAAAGCCTGGAAAAGACGTAGATCTTAAGATTCACCATCTACATGCAACCTCATTAGCTCTTTTTCTATATGGCCATCTACCTAATTAACAAATGAAATCCTATATTTTGAATGCATAAAAATCAATGATGGTTAAGAATGGGTGGGAAGGGCAAAGAAAAATTGATCAAGTCTGAAGCACCACCAAATTTAGGTCAGGTTTTCAAAGGCAGAACATTGACAAAATGGGGCAAGGATAAAATGTCCAGATATGAAACATATGCTGCTTCAATTGTAAGGTAGCAGGATGCAAGACAATTTTGCAATTAACCAGAATAGCAGATGACAGGAATATGAAATAATGATGCAACTCAAACCCACACAGACGTACTTGTGCAGGCTGCACTGCATGGTTGATCATATTATAGAGTTCAGGGCTGTAGTAAAACAATAACAGGCCAGGATCCTTCGTGATTCCTATATAAGTTCTATGGTAGACCTCATAGACTCCTCATCTATATTCAATATTCTTTACAGGAGTGTTTCCCACACATCCTATGTAAAATATATCTCCTCACTTCAATAAAATTGTAGTAATTGGCCACTGACTGAAAGAAGCATCTCATCAAAAGAAACAGCTTCAACATGCATGTTATCATGGTTACAAACACTGAGAAAAGGGATTGACATTCATACCTTGCATCAACTTGTAATTTGCCACCCAAAACTGCCAAAGACTCATTTAACCGACCAAGAAAGTCTCTACAAGCAGCATTTTTGCTCTCAATAGAATCCTACAGAAAACATTACATTTTCCTTAGCACTCATTACAGAAAGAAAAATTATTTACAATGCCTTTCGAGTATATTCAATAAATTGGGCATATAATTTTAGCTTCCACTTTACTTTGTATAAATCCATTCATCATAAAAGCCACTAAAGAAAAGTATAATCATCATTCTCAAGATTTTATCATTCCACTGCATGAATTTTACCATATTAGCATTGACCATGTCTTTATATAAAATTTAGCTTCCACCCTAGTTTGCATAAATCCACACATCATCAAAGCTACCAAAGATTAGTATAATCATCATTCTCAAGCCTTTATCATTCTATTGCATAATAAAAAAGGATTGAAGCATGCTGTGTTAACATGTTAGTTCAGGCAAGACTAATAAAATCTCAAAAGGCAAATTAATGCAACAAATGTTAGAGCAAGAGATAAGAGAAAAGAAAAAAAAATATATATATATATATATATTGCTTTTAGTTGGTAGTTGGTTAGTGTTAATATCAGGCACAAGCTTAGTATTAGCATGTTAGTCTGCTCTTGAATCCCTGATGCAAATTAGAGCGTGATAAGCATGGATGAATTTTACTACATTAACATTAACCATTTCTATATATTTGCATGTGTGTGGTAATTGGCTTTAAGCTATTCCTAGCTATCACTGATATTGTTTGTATTAGCCTATTAGCGACCAGGCCGCCACAGCTGTTTGCCCTTTTAGAGTAATTTCTAGTTCCAGCCCAACAAGAAGAGTAACAAAGTTGATGAGTGCCTGGTCCACTAGTACAAGTCATGTGTCCCAAATATCATCAGGCATTTATGACAATACCTACTTTGGACCACATGCATGAAAACCCCTTTTCTTAGACTCAGTAACCCAATTTGAGAAATGCCCATTCATCAGCATAGGCCCAGGTTGAGCTCAAGACAACTGTTCAAGATTCAAGCTGATTTACAATAATAATCACACACTTTTATTATTTTTGATTGAATAATCTCACACTTGAAGTAAGCTTTGGTCCCATAGTTCAAATGGAAAAATTTTGGTCGGGAGTGTATAAAATTTTGGTTAAGGTATTGGCAACGAATGTATGGATAGTCAAGTGAAGAGAAAAAATCCGGGGGGTTATTTTTAGCTAGACATTGAAAAAGCTTAAAATCATGTGAATTGGGAGGCACTCCTAGATTTGTTGAGGAGGATGGTCTTTGGGGAGAGATGGTGTAACTGGATTTGCACTTGTATATCCACAGTTCGGTTTTCTGTTTTGATAAATGGATCTCTAGCTGATTTTTTTGGAAGTTCGAGGGGACTGAGATAAAAGGATCTATTATCTCCTTTTTTTTTGTTGATAAGTAAGCGGATTTGTTATCTCCTGTGTTGTTTTAATTATGATGGAGGTATTTAGTAGGATGTTGAAGAAAGTGGACAGGTTTAATAAGTGATTTCAAGGCTGATGGTAGGCAGGGTGATTGGGTATGTATTTCACCTCTTGTTTGCAGATTATAAGATTCTTTTCAGTGATGCACATGTGGAACAAATCCTCTTCATATATGAATGTTGCTACCATGTTTTCAAGCTATAACAAGCTTGAAGGTTAATGTGTGTAAGAGCGAAATGGTTACAATAGGGGAGTTTGATAATTTGCATGCTTTGGCAAGGATTTCGAGGTGTAGGTTTGAGACTTTGCCTATGTCTTACCTTGGCATGCCTTTGGGGACTTCTCATAAGTCCATTTCTATTTGGAATCCTATCTTGGAGAAATTCGAGAGAAGATTGTGTCGATACCTCGCAGTCGATATCAACAGATTGGCAGGATGGAAGAAGTTGTATTAGTCAAAAGGTGGTAGATTGATGCAACTTAAAAATACATTATCGAGTCTCCCTACCTATTATTTATCACTTTTCACTATTCATACTAGTGAGACTAACAAGATTGAGAAGATGCAAAGGGACTTTCTTTGGGGAGGTATGGGGGGTGAGTCTAAGCTACATAGGATAAAGTGTGTTCAACTATGGCCAACAGTGGATTAGGGATAAGGAAACTGACTACCTTCAATAAAAAGCCTTATTGGAAAAATGGCTATGGCAATTTGGGGTTGAGGAGGTATGGCTTTGGAGGAGGGTGGTAGCTATGAAGTTTGGGGAAGAGTGGGGGGAGGATGGACTTCTAAGTTGGGCAGGGATGTACGTGGTTATAGTTTGTGGAGAGGTATTTGAGTGGGTTAGAAGGCATTCAGCCAAAATACTCGGATTGAGATTGGGATGGGGAATAAAGTGAGATTCTGGCATAATTGTTGGTGTGGGGATCAACCTCTTCGAGCAACTTTCCCTTTTTTTTTAATAAGTAATAAGATTTATTGATATCAAAAAGGGACACCCTAGTACTCAAGGAGTGTATAGGGGTTAGATACAAAAATTAAAAGAATCAAGAGAATAAAAGATAGAAGAGAATAATTGGTTTCACAAGGTAGACAACCAATCCAAAAAAGTTCTTAAAAAAAAAGGTTTGAGGCCTGGTATGGATCTCTCAGAATCTTCAAATCACCTACTATTTCTTTTCTTCCAAAGACACCACATTAAAAAATGGGGAACAATTATCCTCCATCTTCTCCGGAATGGGATTCCAAATAGAAGTTGTCTTAAAAGAAGTACCAAGTGGCATCCCCAAGTATTTCATAGGCAAACTTCCTACTCTGCAACTAAAAATATCAGCCAAAGCAATCAGATTATTCACCCCCCCAATAGAGACAATCTCACTCTTACCCACATTAACCTTCAAACCCGTAAAACCTTGAAAACACGACAAGGCCAACCTTATAGACAAAAGCTGCTCCCTAGAAGCATCACAAAATAATATAGTGTCATCCGCAAATAACAAATGAGAAATACGAACACCAATAGAGTTCACTAGTCCAACATGAAAACCACAATCCTCAATCTTTCTCAGAATCCTGCTTAAGACTTCCATAATCAAAAGGAAAAGGAGAGGGGACAAAGGATCACCTTACCTTAAACCCGTGAGCTTCCAAAAAAACCTTCAGGGGATCCATTCACTAGGACTAAAAACCAGATAGAAGTGACACATGCCTTAATCCACCCTCTCCATTTCACCCCAAAACCCATTCTATCCAACAAGTAGAACACGGCATCCCAATTAACCCGATCGTAGGCTTTTTCAATGTCAAGCTTGCAGACCACACTCGGTAAACAACTCTTCAACCTGCTATCTAGGCATTCATTAGCAATAAGCACAGAATCCAAAATTTGCCTCCCACCAACAAAGGAATTTTGAGACTCAAAAATAAGATTATCCAAAACAACCCTGAATTTATTAGCCAACACCTTAGATATTAGCTTGTACATGCTACCACCAAACTAATGGGCTTAAAATCTTTAATATTCAGAGCATTACTCTTCTTAGGAATTAAAGTAAGAAAAGAGGCATTCATAGACCATTCAAACACAAAGTGCCGATAAGTGTTCAAAAAAAGTCATAACATCCTTTTCTACAACACTCCAACCTCAATGGAAAAAAGTCATAGTGAATCCATTAGGACCAGGGGGGGCTTTATCCCCCTTCATTTCCTTCAAAACCAAGATGACTTCCTCCTTAGAGAGAGTGACAACCTCTCTTCCTCCTCAATACAAGAAAGATCCAACCCATCCATAAAGGAGCGCCTTGTTTCAGTCTCCTGATACAAGGCCTGATAGAATTGAACCACCTGAGAACGCACATCCATCTCATCCTCAAATACAACCCCATCCACCTCAATACTGTTAATCTGATTAGCTCTTCTATGGGAATTTGCTAATCTATGAAAGAAATGAGCATTGTTGTCCCCCTCCTTCACAAACAAGACACAGGATTTTTGTCTCCAAAAATTCTCCTCCAACGAAGCTAAATATTCAATATCCCCTCCAACCTGTATACAGCAAGACTATTCCACATTCAAGAGACACGACACCTCTTCAACAGCATCAAGCCCCAACAATTCAGACAGCAAACTTTTTTTCCTAAAGGCTAGGTCTCCAAATTCCTTCCTATTCCACTTCTTAAGATCAACTTTGAGAGCCTTAAGTTTTTGAGCTAAAATAAAACTAGGAGAACCCACAAAGCAGTACCCGTTCCACCATTGTTGAACTCTCTCAACAAATCCCTCAGCTTTCAACCACATGTTCTCAAATTTAAAGGCACATCGACCCTTAGGAAAACCACCAGCTTCCAACGAGAGTGGACACTGATCTGAAATAACCCGGGGAAGCACCTTTTGAGATACATTCCCAAAATGATCCTCCCAATCCAATGATACCAAAGCCCTATCAATTCTAGACATAGAAGGTGTCACAAATTCCTTAAACCAGGTAAAAGAAGCCCCCTCTAACGGTAAATTGACAAGATAATTACTCTCAATAAAATCAGAAAATTCAAACATAGCTAGGCTGAAAGAATCACTTCCAAGTCTCTCACTCGGATATCTAATAATGTTAAAATCACCTATTAAGCACCATGCCATGGTCCACCAAGCATGCACACGTACCAGCTCCTCCCATAAAGCAACCCGTTGTCTATCATCATTAGGGCCATAAATCCCTATACAAGTCCATACAAAACCATCCACAACCCCCTTCAGTAAAACATTAACAGAAAATTGTCCTACAACAACGTCAACCTTTTCAAACACCCTCTTACCCCAAATCAGTAAAACTCCTCCTGATGTCTGAACCGCATCCAAAACTGCCCAATCAGTGAAAGGACTACCCAAGAGACTTCGAACAACAGCAACATCTATGTAAGATAACTTAGTTTCCTGGAAGCAGACAATATCACACTTCCATTCCTTTAGAAGATTCCTACAAACTTCTTGCTTTTGAGGGTTGTTAAGTCCTCTAACATTCTATGATAAGAGTCGTAAATTCATTTATAAACACTTATGGCCCCTGAACCATTCAAAGAACCTCTGTTTCTCCTACTAGAAGATAACCCATCATAGTTTACAGTAGAAGCCAGCCCCCTAAGCTCTCTGAGACCTTTCTTCCCTAAATTTGAGAGACGTTTAGGCACCTCTTCCTTTCTCACAGCAAGACATTCCTGTTCAAGAAGGCGAAACAAAGCCACACACTAAGCTTCATGTTTCACAATCGGAAAACCAACAAGTTTACAAAAACTCTTTAACAATTGGGAACCCCATTTTGAATTTTATGTCTCTACCGCCCCAATTTCACCCTCTGCAATTTCCTGAGCCAGCAACAACTCACTAGAATCATTAGGATCCCAAAGAGACAACGGAGCACATGTTTCTTTGGGCTCATATTTGGGGATGTATGAATTGTATTTCTTTATCTGATTTTTTAGTCTCTATTTCCTTTGGTTCTTGATTATATTGTATTTGTTTCTTGTTCAAAGTGTTCACCATCGTGAACATGATGTTCAATTTTTTCAATAAAAGTCTTATTACCTATCAAAAAAACATATATCATTGCCCACTAGAAAAGACTCATCCTGCCATCAGGATTTGAATAGAATATCAAACAGAATGACAGCATAGTTATTAAACATTAAAACTGATTGAAACCATCCAAGGAAATATCTTTATATGTAAGGATGTGCTCAGCAACAAAGTTTCATTGGTTACATAAAGTAGTGTTTTAACATAGAACTATCTTACTTATCAAAAAAAAATTAGTTCAAATGGCAATAACATAGATAACAATGTAGAGAGGCAAAATATACCACTTATTGAAATCAAAACTCCAATATTTAGTATAAGCTTTCATACCAGTTCACTCATGGAAACATTATCTTCCTCAAATGAACTTCTCAATAGATAGAATGAAATATAAATTCCAGCTCCCAAGTCCCAATTTTCAATTTCTGACTTGTGGTCCTCCATAGATGTAGCAAGCCTCCATATCTCCGAGTGTTTGGCTGCAACACAGGAGAAAAAAAAAACGCTCAAAAGTGAAAAGAATTTGCATGAGAATGGAGAAAATGATTAACCACTATCATTGCTGAATAAATATTTGTGGTTTTCTTAGTAGAAGAACAAGTTTGTGAATAGCTCTGAATTCATTCCACATGAAAAACTCAAAAAGACATGCTATTAACCATATGAATACCTGGCAGGACATTTTTTGGCAGTATCTAAAACAGCATTTGGAATTGAATAATTGTTAAAAATGCAAAAAGATCCCATTTGGTATGGATATCCAAAAACATTTCCCCAGGCAGCTGGCTAAAATCCATGAATTTTCATTCAGGCCTTAAAAAGGGGGGAAAGGGGGGGGGGGGGGGGATAGCTTTAGTTATTTATGCACATCCACTCCCTCTAAATTCACAAAATTAAAAGTTACTTTACTTTTCACAAAAGATTTATAAGAGATCAAAAAAATTTTGAGAGGTAAATACAACTCACATAGCCATACAAGAATGACCATGTGATCTAACACTTCAATTCTGTTTTATGGATAAAGATGCAATTTATTGGAAAATACATATATAAATTAAAGTTCCAACTCCAGGTTGGAAGCCTGTAAAGTTGAGAAGTTAAAACCATAGAGTATCTAATGCATAACCAGCTTCAAAAATTCCAGAATATCCACAGATTTTCAAAAAAAATCTGAAAGAAAATCTGAAAGCATAAAACATTACAAGGTAATGCCTAAATAGTACTTGAGAAGAAAATTATAAAAAAGAAAAAAAGAAATTAGTAAAACTAAAAAACTCAGCGAAAAGAAAGGGACATGAAAGAATAAATGGATCCTTGGACTAGGCTCAGAGAACCAGAAAACATAAACCGCAGGCTAAAATCAATGAGAAGTTAACCAACTGTGTATAATTTTCATGATCTCATTCTACATCAGTTCATTTGTAGGTACATTCCAAGAAATCATTTTGGGGTCCGTTTGGTTGAAAGGGTGGAAAAATGGGAGGATAGAAAATGGTGAGAGAATGGAAAAGTGGGAGGATAGAAAAAAATTTATTTTCTCTCCTTTTTGTTTGGTTGAGAGTGGAAAATTAGAGGGATGGAAAAAATGAGTTTGAATAAATTTACTCATATACCCTTGTTAAAGAATGATGCCAAATTTTATAAAAAAAAAGTGACAAATAACTACACAAAAAAGAGCAATCACCCAAAAATTTTTATAAAAATAAAAAACATGTTCCAAAAAAATCACATTCAGTAAAAATAAAAATAAACTATCACGCCCAAGTCCTAAAAAATCAAAAGAAAAAGAAATTTAAAAAAAAAAAAAAAAAAAAAAAAAGAGGCAATGTTAATGCCCAAAAAAAAAAAAAAAAGTGGCAACTGGCAACGTGATTGCCCAGAAAAGAAAAAAAGAAGGGAGGGGGGGAGGGGGGGCAACGTTGCTGCCCAGGGAAGAGAGAAGAAAGAAAAAAAAATGCAACTTAAAGTGAGGGTATTTGTGTAAATTGTATCATTCAACACTTTTTCCTCCCCATTTTCCTCCCTATTTTGTCTCTATTGTTTTCTCTCCTAAACCAAACAGTAGAAAATGCCATTTTCCAATGACGTTCTAAATTAACCTTATAATACCATTTTATTTATCCAAAAAAAAAAAAAAAACCCTTATAATACCATTTTATATATCTCAAGAATTCAAGTTTATCAATGGTATCACAAAAGTATAAGATACTCATCGAACCTAAAATGGAACACTAAACAAATGAATATCTTATTCGATATTTTGAAGTTCAAAAACATACATCAAAAATTTCTCAAAATCATATATCTCAATTCAACTAATGATCAAAAACACAACATATCCCTCAAACAATAATTAAAGACTACGCTTGTTTTTACTTAAAAGTTGCACAACAGTGCACCTTTGAGTGATATATCAGGCCATATTGCAAAGTGGCCATGCCGAATACACTTGTTAGTGCATCCTTACAATCTAATTATGTGAATAACTAAGAAAAACATTGTCTCTGTTTCAATTATTTTTTTGATAAGTAAAAATGCCATGGTCCTTCATTGGGTCATGCCTGGCTCAGTGGTAGGATTGTTATTTTGCTGGCATCAATGGCTTGGGAATCATACTCCGAATATTTGAAATTTGATTCCAGGTTGTTTGATGTGGATTGCTTAGTTGGAACAAAATCACCTTTCCTTTGAGGACACTAAGAAGACAATGGAAGAGTTAAAGGTTTTATGCCAACGCAGTCTTTTTGAGTGGTCTTGTTGTTGGGGTTTTACTGATTGTTTCTCTCTCTCTAAGTTTATGTTTTCTCTTAGATTAGTTTCTTGATTTCCCTCTTTTTGTTGTTTGTTTTATCATTTTCCTGTTGTTCATCATCATGAACAACTTGTATTTTTCCTTCCTATTTTCATTAATTATATTTCTCTGATTATCTATCCAAAAAAAAAAAAAAATGCCATGGTCACTTGAACTATACACATTATAGTATTAATTATTTTTGCAAAACAATGAATGGGCATCAAAAAGAAAATTCTCAAAATGATTTATTGCCTTCATAGAGATCCCAGAAACTTGTACAGATATGAGATAATGGTACTCATATAGTGCATAAGTATCACTTAAGCAAGCAATCTGAGAGAATTTACCTGACAAGAACAATTTATGAGCAACCGACAATATGAAAATAGAATGAGCTTTTTGCCAATGTGCACATTGAAGAAAATGTTCAAGGGCCTTGGAGAAGTCCCCATAGAAGTTGAAGTAAACTGCCTGCATTGGTCAGGAATGATATAATTCAACCAGTGTTACTCAACAAAAAATCAGAAATCTGTTTAGTATCCAAGACTACTCTAATGGAAGAAACTACACTTTATTTATGTATTAGACCAGGACAACATACTTTTGACAAACATTTCCCTAGAAAATGAAAATTAATGGTAGTCTCAAATGCCACAATCAGCTAGATAACAGTTTCAAAGCTAGGTGCAAAAAATCATCAATAAGTCACCAAGTTTGCAGTATCGGTGACATGAGAAATAGTTGCACCAAATCAAATAGAGAGCAGCATAAAAGGCTTTGAGATATATTAGGTTCACCAAATAAAAGAAATATTGACATACCATAGCCTCATGAAGCCACGCAGCTGGTACACCCAAGTTCTCAATGAACTGGCGTTGCGATTCTTCTGAACTCCATGATTCACAGTACTGGAACAAGATTTCCCGAATAAGATTAGCATGCAAATATGGGAAATCTTCACGGTAGGGCATATGAAGAATCACATAGATGGCCCAGTGGCATTTCCCCACACACAACAGCTGCGAGACAAGTCCCATGTCAAGAACATGAAGATCATTAGTAGTGATAGCACCAATTGCTTCCAACACTGCACGCTGATGCCAGATCATATGGTAATCAAGAGGATCATGTGTTGAAGATAAGGCACTGAACATTGCCTTTAAGAAGCTAAACTCTCCCTCTTCACTGGCATGAAGCAGCATAAGATAATACGAGAAGTCAAAACGTTCTTTTGTACTCCATTTAACAGCCTCTTCTACCGGTCCTTCATCAATGTATACCGGGACAGGATATGTAGCCTTTCCAATATCAACAAGATGTTGATAAGTGTGTAAAACAATGGGCAAGGAAGTGTCAGGTGGTAGTTGATACCACATCAATAAACCTAGAAACCTCTTCCAGTCAACTTTCCCGCCATGCAAAGCACCATGAATATTACCAGCGAGCAATTCATAAAGCCTTAACCGGTCCTTCTCAATGAAACTGAAATCCAGCCTATTGATTTTCCAAAGATCAAGCTGCTGTGCAACATCAGCACGATTCACCATGGACCCACCAGCCTGACTTAATAAACAAGCCAATCTCACATCTCCTCTAGAAGCAGCCAGCTCCACAGCTGCATCAAGCTGCCGCCCAGTCAAGAGTATGAATATATGTTCTAAATAATTTGATTCATTCACTGAGCTTATTGTATCTTGTACACGAGGACAAACACTTTCTTGCAACCATAAGCTGAACTCTGCTCTTCGAATAAGAGGGAGTGCTTCTGGGTCAACTTCTGAAGAAGCTTCCTTTATATCCTGCATCATGTCTTCCTCATTGTCAGCACCCAAGGACTTCAATTGTGCACTACTTTCCCTATCAGAAAAAAGAACTTTTATCAATTCCCATATCATTACTTGGTGAGACAAAACTACACGGGTAGAGGAAGATAGCCCAGGAACCTCCAACCTCCTCTCAACAATATCTCCATAACTCCTGCAAATCTCTGAAAGCATGATGCGATCTGAGACAAGTTTTAGAAGCCTCAGCTTGAAGGACCCAACTTCAACTTCTTCTGTTACATGATTTATCTCCTTGTGGAGATTTAATGGAGAATCAAAAGCCAAGTCAACAAGTTCCTCTCTGACTTTATTATTTTCATCTCTAACAACTTTATCTATAGCAACCTTCTCTAAATTGATTACAGAGGATAACACCCTCTGAGAATTGTTACTGGCTACTGGTACACCAGTGTGAACAAGGACCCCATTTGGGCCCCACCCAACTCGAAATGACCTACCCATGAACAATCCTGCATCAACTATGTTGCAAGAATGGCTTCCAGTTACTGGTGTTTCTCGCTTGAGGTCCAGCTTAAAACCTGAACCTTCAGGTTTCATTGGCTTCAGTGAGAGACCCTTATTTTGTTGGGCCATCAGAATGGCCCCAGGAGGGTTTGAGTCAGAACTACCATGTTTGTACTCGAGCAATGCTAACGGGGTTTTTCGAGCAACTGGAGGACTAGACCTATTGCTCATCCTCTGAGCAGAACTGTGTAAAGGAGGTTTTATGTATTCTTTACCAAAGGATGGCTTCTTACGTGTAGGTATTTCATCATCAAAATCCTCTGCCTCCTCTTCCTCATCAGGAAACATCAACATTTTCATTTCTCTCATCCTTACAGGATCAAGCCCAAGATGAGCAGGAAGAGAGTGAGAAAGCAGAACACCAGTGGTGTCTACCTGGGTTTCATCATCAAGATCATAAATCTCATCACCATTCTTCCCAACAGGATTTTGAACTACAGTAGCATCATCCATTACAATATCTTCTTCTTCATCGTCACTCAATCCAAATCTGCTGAAATGTTGAACTGAGAATTTCCATTCACCACCTGCTGGGTCAAACGAAATGAAGCGAGCCCCTTGTCTCTCCACACTCATTCTTAACTTATCCACAATCATCTTTAGTTTCCCCTTCTCCAAATCCAGTGATCTTACTTGAAGCACCAAAGTCACCTCAGCAGCCTTGTTAAGCCCCTGTCCAACCAAAGGCTTGGTATTTTCATCTTCATACGCAACTACCTCATGCCTACAGAACTTCACAATTTCATCTAATTCTAACTGTCGTATATCAGTCTCCCCAAGATATTTGACCGATCCATAACCAACCCTCCCAATTGTGAAATCCAGAACTCGGCTACAATAACCGGGGTCCATAAGCTCCCGAGTAGCCAACTCCTTCAAGCAGGGCTTCATATAATAATCAGCCGACCTCAAAGTAGGTAACATAGCTTCAATATCTCTAGAAACCTCACATGACAAAAAATCAGTGTTTTGAGATATCCTTCTTTTCTTGTACTGAGATACAACTTCTGAACTCATTCCCACATCAACGTCCATGCCACAGGAATTACTAAATGACATGTTTTTTCTCGTACCATGATGTTCACTAGAAACCCCTAATAACATTATTAAAAAATAAAAAATAAAAAATAAAAAAATACATTAGTTCATTTGTAACTCGTACTACACTAATTTGCATACAAAAACTAACAAATCATATTCTTAAACAAAAAGAAATTGTCTAATTGAATTCATATTGGAACATTTACAATAATCCAAAAAAATTTTACTTTCATTTAGGGAAGAAAAAGTTTAAAAAATAAAAATAAAAATCTTTGTCTGTGTTGAATAATTAATCCTAAATCCTACATTCTATGAATATGCCAGCATGAAGCAACAAACCCTAGAAATTAACAAACCATATAGAGTAGCTAACCCCGAAATTACCAAACCCTGAATCTCCGTTTGATTGACAAGAAAATTGAGGAATGAAACTCCACATATGGTGTTTTTCACTTTTGTTTTTCTTGTAGCTGCATTTTCTCGGCAACCAAACAGAGAATAAAGAAATTTAAAAAAAATAAAATAAAATAAAAATAGGGTAGACTTGAGACTAGACAAAGTCAGCTAGTTGCATTCACTGATTTTTTTTTTTTTTCTACATTTTCTGAGTAACCAAACAGAATCAATGGAAAATTTGAAAGTAGCGATGAGAGAGAGAGGGGGGGGAATTACCGGAAACCGGGATTAGAGAAGGAGATGCCATAGTGGAGTGAAAGAGAGAGAGAGAGAGGTTTTAGGGTTTTGTTTAGGACAGGACCGTCCACCGGTACTTCCGGTCTTCACGTTGGTCACACTATAACGGCGGTTCTGCCTGCCTTGTATTGTAGGAGGGAAACGCTTCTTTTCACAGACTACAGTAGGACTAACATAATAGCTGCTTATCTTTTTTTTATTCTTTTATTTTTGGGGTTTTTTCATTTTCGTCCTTATGTTAAAAAAAAATAATAAAAAAAACACACACACAGACACACATTTAATTTGATTATGTTCTCCCATAAAAATAAAAATAATAATAAAATATTTGATCATATCCGTTCTCAATGACAGAATTTGCTGATTTAACTTTAATAAACCACTTCATCATTTTAATAAATAAAAAATTCATATAAAAATTATTCCTTATTTTTAAAACAAACTACACTATTGATTCATAAAATTTATATTGTGGATGTAATCGATTCTTAAAATTTCAAGTGAATTTAGTCCCTCAAATTTAAAAAATTAGGGTTGTTAGTGCTTTTGTTAGTGTTATTGCCTATGTAGCTAACGAAACAATAACATGTCATCTTTTTATTACAAGTGTTTTACAAAACTGACGTGGCATGATGGTACTTTAGCTTTAAAAAAATTAAAAAAAAAATTAATAATAATAATATACAAGTCAAATTTTAGTTTTTTAAATCACCAAAACATCAAAATTCCCAAATGTAAGCCAATTGTTCATGAATTCATCTCCATTCTACCAAGAGTTCCATTGCTTTATTTGAGATTTTATTGATTATGTATTTTTTTTTTTTGCCCTAATTTTGTGTTTGAGGTTAAAGAGGCGAAAGTGGGTTTATTGATAAAGTTGATTTTTTTCTGGGTTTTTATTGCGTTGGATACCAAAGCAAGATTAGGACTTTGTTTGTTTGTTTTTTCCCCCCCTTTTTGGTGCTTTTGAACTTTCATATACCAAATATGGGTTTAGTATTTGAACTTTTAAGGCTAAAATGCAAAACCCACACTCTCTGTTTTACAAAAATTTATTTCAGTTTTCTAACTTTGCTTTCGTTCATTTCAGCCATCTACTTTTCAATTTTATTCAATTAAGGTTTTTCCATTATGAGATAACCATATTTCGCTTGTCATGTCTTCTGTTCTGATAAATGCTGTAGAAACAAGTACCTTAAAAAGATACATCCACTTGTCATAAGAACTAGTTAAAGCTGTATGGGTTAATATTTTCTGTTGGATCTCAAGAAGTAAATTTCTGATGGCAAGCCTCGTTTTTTGCTGAATCTTACTTGTAATAAAAAGATGACATGTTATTGTTTCGTTAGCTACATAGGCAATAACACTAACAAAACTGACGTGGCATGATGGTACTTTAGCTTTAAAAAAATTTTAAAAAAATTAATAATAATAATAATAATAATAATATATAAGTCAAATTTTAGTTTTTTAAATCACCAAAACATCAAAATTCCCAAATGTAAGCCCATTGTTCATGAATTCATCTCCATTCTGCCAAGAGTTCCATTTGCTTTATTTGAGATTTTATTGATTATGTTTTTTTTTTTTTTTTGCCCTAATTTTGTGTTTGAGGTTAAAGAGGCGAAAGTGGGTTTATTGATAAAGTTGATTTTTTTCTGGGTTTTTATTGCGTTGGATACCAAAGCAAGATTAGGACTTTGTTTGTTTGTTTTTTTCCCCCCTTTTTGGTGCTTTTGAACTTTCATATACCAAATATGGGTTTAGTATTTGAACTTTTAAGGCTAAAATGCAAAACCCACACTCTCTATTTTACAAAAATTTATTTCAGTTTTCTAACTTTGCTTTCGTTCATTTCAGCCATCTACTTTTTAATTTTATTCAATTAAGGTTTTTCCATTAACTTTTATTATATGTTGTGGTTAATTTTCAAATTTTTTAAACTTTTATTCAAATTTTTTAAATTAAAAATATTCAATTAATGATTTATAGGAATTTCCTTTTTTTTCCAAAAAATTTTAACAAAAATTGACAAAAATGCCTTAATTGAATAAATTTAAAATTTAGAGGACTAAATGAACCAAAATAAAGTTAGAGGACTAAAATGAATAAACTTAGAAAGTGGGTTTTGCATTTTAGCCAACTTTCAAACACCATTTTCTAGTTTTCTGTTTTAAGTCTTAACCATCATTGAATCCTCTTTCTTTTCTTTTCTTTTCTTTTCTTTTGTTTTTTTTTTTTTTTTTCGTTGAAGCAATTGTATTTGATAGGATTTGAATTTGGATGTATATGCCTATATGGGGCTCTTCCTCCTTTTTCCCATATGGCTTCATCATGCCTTGTGAACACTTAAATTTTGATTTGAGAAGAAGATTAAGGTTAGATTTAGATTAGAATCCCAGTGAAATTGAAATTAAAGGGGAGACTTAGATTAGATTCAGATTTGAGAAGAAGTATTTTGAAATTGAAATGATTATGTTTACTATTGACTCAAAAGGGACTCTAGTATTGTATTGTGCTGAAAAACTAGCCAAATTAGAGTTTGATTTTGGATATTGCTCGCAGATGGCAGAGGAAGAAGGTGAGAGAGATAAGGGGAGACTTATCAAGTTTTTATTTTTAAGTTTTTAATAGAATGATGAATTAATTAATTAATTAATTAAAAGATGTGTACATGTATATATATTTTAAAGTTAATTACAATGGCATAATACATGTAAAATCTATTTTTCTTCATTTTAATGAAAAGAAATGTCATAACAATAACAGTAGTTAACAAAATGACTAAGAGTGCTCATTCTTAAAATTTGAGGAGCCAATAGTGCTTACTTGAAATTTAAGGAACCAATTGTGCTCATAAGGTAAACTTTAAAGACCAATAGTGTAGTTTTCTCTATTTTTAAAAAGAAAAATAAAAAATGAATTTTTTAAGTTTTTTTCTTTCTTTTGGTTTTCTAGCAACCAAACACAAACATACACCAAAAAAAAAAAAAAAAAAACACAAGTCACATTAGAGATTCCATAATACCATCACAACTAACAAAGAGTTCAGTTTTTCAAAAATAAAAACTAAACGTACTAAAGATGTGATAAATAGAATAACTTGGAAAAATATCAACCACATAAAAATAAAAGAAAAAGTTAACGGATATCCTAAGAGTATTAATTTAAGAAATTTTTTTTAAATTTTCTTTTATGAAATAAAAAGTCAATTAATTTTTTAACGGCTTTTCATATTTCCCAAATATCAAAATTTTTTAAAATAATTTATTAACAATTGCCACCCATTACCGTGACCCAAAAACAAATAATCTCATTCCTAAATTCCAATAACAGATAAGACAAAACAACAATCCTTGACAATTGAAACATACTAGAATAAATACCACTATGCTTTTTTTTTTTTTTTTTTAAGGAACCGGTAAAAAAATACCACTATGCTTTTTTTTTTTTTTTTTTTTAAGGAACCGGTAAGAAAAATACCACTATGCTAGACACAAAATAACATATCAAAACACAAATCACAATTATCAAACCATGTAAGCAAATACAGATCAACCACACAATGTTAGTATTATGTTAAAAAAAGGGTTAAAAATCTATAGCAATAAACTGTCAATTCATAACAAAATATAACAATGGATAAGCCTAGAGGTGAAAAAAGGGTTGCCTCCAGGCAAAACATTCTCTCCATTTCGGCTAGGGGTGTGCAAAAAACCGACGAACCGAACAAACCGGCCGAAACCGACCGAACCGTTGCCAAATTTTCGGTTCGGTTTCGGTTTGGTTCGGTTTCGGTTTCATTTTTTAAAAACCGAAATTTTCGGTTTTGGTTTCGGTGTTGGATTTTTTCACCCGAAACCGAACCGAACCAACCGAATATATATATATATATATTTATGTAACCCTGTTACATACCTGATCTGTGGCTTAGTGGTAGGCTACTTTGTGGTTTGGCTGCTAATCTCAGGTTCGAGCCTTCGCGTGGGGATGTTTGATTTTTTTGCTATTTAATTTTTTAAAACCCTAGAGCATGAGTTAATACGAAAATACCCCTATGATTTAAAACCCTAGAGCATGCTATTTTATTCTTTTCTTCAGCCGCCCCCTTCCCCCATCTTTTTCTCTCAATTTTTTCACACGCACACACAGAACAAAATGGAAGAAGAAGCTTTCTCAAGCTTTCTTCACTCAAATTCTCAAGCTTTTTTCACACACACACAGAGAACAAAATGAAAAAAAGCTTTCTTAAGCTTTTTTTCACACACACACAGATCTCTACTTCTCAGCCCCTCCTCTTCTCTCACTGCTCCATGCCTCCACACGTCGGCCTTCCCGCAGCAGCCTCCACACACTGGCCTTCCTACACCAGCCTCCACACGCCGGTCTCCACACGCCGGGCTCTGGACGCCAACTAATCTTTTCATTCTCATGGAGTCACGGTGACCCTCTCTCTCTTTAATTTCTCCATAGTTTCTTCTATCTTTTTTATATTCTGGGTTTGTTTGATATTGAATCAATGATATTTAATTTTTATGTGCAAATAAAGTTAGGGTTTTGATTTTTGAAAAAGCCCATGTGCTTGGTTGTTTATTTTTTCAATTTCTTCTCTCTTTTTTATATTTTGGGTTTGTTTAATATTGAATCAATGCTATTTTTTCGATTTTTATGTGGAAATAAAGTTAGGGTTTTGAAAAAACCCATATGCTTGGTTGTTTATTTTTTCAATTTCTTCTCTCCTGGGTTTTTTTTTTCTTTGTTTGCTTCTTAGAAAATAAATGATAAGGAACCGAAACCGACCGAAAAAATGACCGAAACTGAAACAAACCGAAGCCGACGGTTTTTCAACAATTTCGGTCGGTTTCGGTTGAGACTTTTAAAAACTGAAAATTTCGGTTTCGGTTGGTCGGATAAAAAAAAACCGACCGAACCGAACCGATTACAGCCCTAATTTCGGCGGTGGAAAACTTTTCAAACGCATCTCTCCCCCTGTGACCATCATGGATGAGATTGCAACGAAGTGTGCAGGTTTACGGTTGATGGAAAAAGAAGAAAGCGAGGTGGACCTAATGCCACCGATGACGGAAACAAGACACATTCTGGTGGGCCGGTTTTGTACGAAACGCCAAGTTAGCCTTGAATCGGTGGCACGAGTGCTAAGGTCGGTTTGGCGGACTGTGAAAAACTTTAAGGTCTACGATATGGGCCAAAACAAAGTCTTGTTTCAGTTTGAGGATGAGAACGACCTTGACATAGTGCTTTTGCTAAGTCCCTGGGCTTTCGATAAGTATCTGGTGCTCCTGCATAAACTTGATGCGGGTGAAGCGGTAAGCAAAGTCCAGTTCAACCAGGCATTGTTTTAGGTTCAAATTCACGGGTTTCCCACCATGAGCCAAACAAGGGAAGTTGGAATACGTATAGGAAGCATACTGTGTAAGGTCGAGAAAGTTGACGTGGATGAGAAAGGATTCTGTTTGCCGGGGTACTTGCTCATCTGAGTAATGATAGACATAACTCAACCATTGTGTCGGGGAAGGATGGTTCACATAGGAGGAGCATCGCTGAAGTGGGTAGATTTTAGATATGAGTAGCTACCCTTCTTTTGCTACTAGTGTGGGAAGGTTGATCACAACCAACGCGACTGCACTCAATGGCTACGAAGTAAAGAATCTTTAAGGGCGAAGGAAAAACAGTTCGGAGCTTGGTTGCGCACATCACAAGATCAAATTCAAAGACCATAGCTGGTTCTTGCAATAAAGCGGAGTGGTGAAGGTAAAGAGGGTCTAATCGGGGAAGATGTCTCTAGCGAGGGTATTGCACAAACCGCCCATGCGATAGATCTAAGAGTGGTCGACCAGGGTTAGGCGCACGTGCGGGACGATGTGGACCCCACTAGGACTGAAACAACAAGTATAGCTACCATGCGCCCACGTGGGGAGGAGAAGATCCCAAGAAATCTGGCGCTCTCTAATTTCGAAGAAAAGCTAAGAGAAATTGATGCCACAATCTCAGAATCTAATACGAAACTGGCAGATTTACCATTACCTAATCATACACCAACTTGTGAGGAAAACAAGGTGAGATTCTTGGAGTTTAAAAAATTAAATGTTAAGGAGGATGAGCTGAAGAAGTCAGTGGACCTTTGGGTTGGGCCCACGTCTAAAGTGGACAAGGCTTTTACGGACTTGGTCCCAGCCTTACCTAATCCTAATAAATACTTCAATGGGCCAAGCTTTAAGTTAAGCCCAAGTCCTATTTTCTATAGGACCTTATAACCCAAGCCCACCAAGTGAGACAAAATTAAGGAAGTTAAGGAGCTCGACTCAGAAAAAGAATAAAAAAGAGTGTGATGTGACGGGGAAGGAGAATGCATGGAATGGGGCTTGGGTTATGAACAAATGTGAGAAGGAGCTCACTGATAAGGTGATGAGTTCTGATGACAAAAAAAGTAGGGCTGAAGCAAAAGGTACGTGTTCCTTTAGAAGAGATTCTAATGGGAGAGGAAGTGGGGAAAAAACAGAAAATAGAAGGAGAGGTTCTGGCACTTAGTAAAATAATGGCAACACAACTTGGATTAGCGGCGACTGCTGGACAACCCCACCAGGAGTAATAGTGCCATATGTTGGAAATGTCGAGGGCTTAGAAACCCCTATACAGTCAAAGCTCTCCAGAAGGCAGTTTTGGAGGAAGATCCCATTTTGGTCTTCATCATTGAGACCAGTTCGTAGTGTTAGAAATGGAAGGTATCAAGAGAAAACTAGATCAGCAACAGGGTCTGTAGTCCCTAGTATAAGGCGAGATGGAGGTTTGGCACTCTTATGGAGAAGTTCAACAAAAGTGGACGTCCAAACTTTTTCGCCTCGTCATATCGATGCTAGAGTTACTGAAGAACAAGGTAACAAGATGTGGAGATTTACTGGTTTCTACGGCCACCCGGAAACTAGTAAAAAAGAGGAGTCCTAGAGACTATTGGAAAAGTTGAGTAAGAGAAGTACTCTTCCATGGATTTGAACGGGGGACTTCAATGAAATATTACATCTAAGAGAAAAGGTGGGAGGTAACTTAAGGCCTAGGGGGCAGATGAGGAGCTTTAGGGAGACAGTAAACTGATGCAACCTTCAAGATATGGGATATATAGGATCTGACCTTACTTGGAGTAGGAGGCTGGGCGAGTGAGGCTGGGTTAGGAAATGTCTGGAAAGGGTCTTAGTATCGTTATCCTGGGTGGCAATGTTCCCGGGAGTGAGATTACACCATGTGGCAGCATCAACGTTAGACCAATGCATACTGGTACTTAAAGCTCCACAGACAAGGCGAAGTTTGTGTCGGAGATTTAAAATGTTTAGGTTTGAATCAATGTGGCTTAAAGATGAACAATGTGAGGAAGTGGTGTCCGAAGCCTGGGAGAGAGGTAAAAGCATGGGTACTCAACACCTGTTTACGCAATGTATGGAAGAATGTAGAAGGTCATTATCCTCTTGGAATAAAAATACGTTTGGACACATAGGTCGGAAGATATCAACACTCCAGAAAAAACTTCAGTGGTTGGAAGGGCAATGGGATGGTATTGTGAATATGGAGGAGGTTGAAGAAACAAGGGTGGAGCTGAATTGGATGTTGGCGGTGGAAGAAGATATGCAGCATCAATGATCTAGGCACTGTTGGCTGCAGTCGGGTGACTGCAATACTTCTTTCTTTCATGCCAAAGCATCCAACCGACACCAACAAACACTATTCTCAGGATCAAGGATTCAGAAGATAATTGGCAAGAGGATGAGGAGGTGATTGGCAGAACTTCTGTGGAATATTTTAAGAACCTGTTCACAACTTCTCAACCTGAGGTTAGTGCAAAACTGTTAGATGCCATCCAGACCAAAGTGACCAATAGAATGAATGCCAGACTGCTACAAGAATTTCAAGCCTTAGAGGTAGAGAAAGCTTTAAAACAAATGCATCCCATGAAGGTGGCCGGACCCGATGGTATGCCTCTCATATTCTATCAACACTTTTGGCCTACTGTAAATTCTATTGTTACACGTGCTGTGTTATATTTTCTTAACCATGGTGCAGCTTCTCCTAATTTCATAAAACACATATTGTCCTTATCCCAAAAACTAAGAATCCAAAAAGAGTGACAAACTATAGACCAATCAGTCTGTGCAATGTGGCATACAAGTTAGCATCCAAAGCGGTGACAAACAGGTTAAAGCTGGTGTTGCAGGATGTAATTTGTGAAAATCAAAGTGCCTTTGTTTCTGAAAAGCTCATCATTGATAATGTGCTAATGGCACATGAGATAATGAATCACATCAACGGGAAGAAGAAAGGAAAGTGTGGGGAGATGGCATTGAAATTGGACATGAGCAAAGCCTACAACTGCGTGGAATGGGGCTGCTTGAAACAAATCATGGCTAAACTGGGATTTCATGAGAACTAAATCCGCCTGGTCATGAGATGTGTCTCCTCGGTCACTTATGTAGTACGAGTCAATGGACATGCATGTGGGCAGATTGTTCCTACACAAGGGCTGCGCCAAGGGGACCTTTTGTCGCCGTGTTCCTGATTTGTGCTGAAGGACTGTCAGCGTTGCTACATAAGGCTATCCGAAATAAGGAGTTAAAGGGTGTTGCGGCATCGGCAAAGGGGCCTAGAATCTCACATTTATTTTTTGCTTATGACAAATTGATTTTTGGGAAGGCAACAGTGAAGGAGTGCTTTGAAATCCAGCAAGTATTACAGGTCTATGAAGAGTCATCCAGCCAACAACTAAACCGGAACGAGACCTCACTATTCTTTAACCACAATACAGCTAATGGAGTGAAGGAGACAATAAAAGCTATGTTTGGAGCACATTTCATAAAACCATATGAGTCTTATCTTGGGTTACCATCCTTGGTAGGTAGGTCGAAAAGAAACACTTTTGCTCAGCTGAAACAACATGTGTCAAACAAGTTAGCAGGTTGGAAGGAAAAACTGCTTTCAAGTGTAGGGAAGGAAGTACTGATAAAAGCAATTGCTCAAGTAGTCCCGTCATATACGATGAGCTGTTTCAAGCTTCCCAATACTTTATGTGATGAGCTAACAGGGATGGTAAGATAATTTTGGTGGGGATAGGTGAAGGATGAGAAAAAACTATCATGGATGAGTTAGGAGAAGATGTGTTTGCTAAAGGAAAAAGGTGGAATGGGTTTTAGGGACCTGAAGTTGTTCAACATTGCCCTCTTGGCGACAAACTCATCCTCGCTCTTTTACAGGGTATATAAAGCCAAGTATTTCCTAAGATGTGATTTTATTGAGGCTTGTTTGGGGAGCCAACCATCTTTTGCATGGAGAAGTATCTGGGAAGCCCAAGACATAGTTAAGAGGGGATTAAGATGGCAAGTGGGTGATGGAGAAAAGATTCAGGTATGGAAGGATAAATGGCTCCAATAACCAAGCACATATAGGGTTGTAACACCTGCAAGCTCAAGTTAGCAAGTGGTAAGGGTTTGTGACTTGATTGATGGTGACCGAAAGGAATGGAAGGAAGACCAAATGCACCAATGTTTTCTTCCCCAGGATGTTGAAGCCATCCTAAGTATTCATCTTAGTGCTCATGGTGCGAGGGATAGGATGATATTGGGCGGAAAATAAAAATGGGAAGTTTATAGTGAGAAGTGCATACAAACTGGCCCAAGAGATACACTCTAACGGAAACACGCCTAAGAGCTCTAACCGTGTTGCCTTAAAACAAATGTGGAGGCGCCTTTGGGATATGAATGTGCCAAACGAAATCAAACATTTGACCTAGAAAGCCTGCAAGAACATCTTAGCCACCAAAGAGAACTTAAAGAAGAGAAATATCACCAAGGACTGCACTTATGACTCCTGTGGTAAAGCGACTGAGTCCACCTGCCACTTATTTTGGCTTTGTGACAAGGCTAATAAGACTTGGTCCTCAAGCAAGCTAGTCATCTTGTTTGAGATCAGCCTAACGTGGACGTTTATGGATGTGATGTGGCAATTACAAAGGTGGACGGAATCACACCCGAGTTTGGTGGAGCGTGCTATAGCAATATGTTGGGGAATATGGAAGGAGAGGAATATTTCCAGACATGGTGGAAAGCGCAGAGAGGGTAAAGCTATTGTTAGGAGCTCGTTGAGGGTGTTGGATGAGTTCTAACTGGCAAATGTGAGACTACTGGCCCCCACAAGACAGCCTTCAAATGAGATAAAACGGAGACCTTCACAACTGGGCCACTACAAAGTGAATGTTGATGGAGCCGTATTTTCCAAAAGGAAGTAGGTGGGTATTGGAGTGATAATACGTGACTCGAGAGGAATGGTGATTGCAGCGCTCAGTTTGAGGTTCAATTCACATTAGATGTTGGGGTAAAGGATGTAACACTTGAGGGCGACTCAATATGCATCTGTAATGCACTTTAAGGACTGGGTGAGGCGCCATCTTCTATACAAAACATTGTTGCTGGAACGCTCCATCTCGCAAAAGGATTTAGAACTATTGCTTTTTCACATACAAAAAGGCTAGGAAATGTGTCGGCCTACTTGTTGGCCCAACATGCAGCTAATGTTGAAAATTACATTGCATGGCTTAAGGAATGTCCTAGCCACGTGGAGTTTGCATGTAATAATGATGTTTGCTCTTTTTTAATTAATGAATAAAAGTCAAGTCTTCTCATCAAAATAAAAAAATAAAAACCAATTCAATTAGCTCAAGATGAAGACGACTCTATCTTTGATGATGAAGATTATTTTGTGAGAAAGAGAAACCTTTTTTTTTTCAAATGGTGGAGGGGGTCGCCTTTTATGGGCACCACCAAAAATTAAAAAAAAAAAAAAAAAAAAAAAAAAAAAAAAAAAAAACACCAAAAATTAAAAAAAAAAAAAAAAAAAAAGAAAAAAAAAAAGAAGAAGAAAAAAGAAAAAGAAAGAAGAAGAAGAGGAAACTAGATTTGGGTGCACCCTTAAAGTGCACCATAATGTTAGCGTTTTCCTAGATTTTGTTTCTTGGGCTCTTATTTTGTGCACTTAGTTGAAGGTCTTTCCGAGCTCCAAATTGAGTGATTTAGGTGGCATTGAAAAGATCTCACTTCCTACTTTCTAAAGATACCAGCTTTGTGTGAATAGGATCACAAACTAAAAAGTTACGGGTGTAAGCGTAAGCATCCATGACCGTCATTTTTGGGAAATACGCCTTGGCTTAGAGTGGATCATGGTGAAGGGTGTAAATGGAGTCATCACCTAGTTTAGGTCTAAAAACCATAAATATAGCGCCCTTATGGAATGACTAATCTTTACCATAGCACATGTCCAGAGTTTAGGTATGCGGATGGGAAGGTGTTAGGCACCCAACCCCACTTGACCCATGAGTTGGCTTCCACTTATTGTGTTCCAA
Organism: Quercus suber; assembly: GCF_002906115.3. NCBI lineage: Eukaryota > Viridiplantae > Streptophyta > Magnoliopsida > Fagales > Fagaceae > Quercus > Quercus suber. The sequence continues at coordinate 641,212 of NW_027069712.1, forward strand.
GTTTTAATCTCATTAAAGGCATATTTAACATGTTATTCTAACTCACACATACTCTAATATGCATCTAAAAGCAAACAAACATGGCATTTCATCCCCAAGCCTAGCATTCATCTATCATGACATTAAGCATACATTATCAAAGACATAAACACCTCAAGATAGATCTAAACAAAAACATCTAAACATCGAAGCACCAAAACTTCATGGTATTCAACCAAGCATATTAGGCAACTTATATTCAAACACTCGAATGCATGTTCATACGTTCTATGCATGACTTACCTTACTGCAACACAGCACATTTGCATCAATGCACGTGCATGTTCATGGTATTCAAATAATCTAAAACCCTAGTAAGCATTAAAAGGATAAAATAGAACAAGGAAAAACAAAACAAAAAGGTAGATATCTAAAGATATGAAAACTAGGTTAAATAGAGGCTGAACATATAAAAGAATACGAGGAAAGAACAAACAAGAGTGGATTAAGGTTTTTGGGCACGAGTATGTGTGCACATCCCAACTGTATGCACACGTACACTTCAAGTATACGTACGCATGCATGAAGGATGCGCACGCATACACGCCCAAAACCCTAACCCGAAAAACAGAACAAAAATAAAACAAAACAAAACAAAACAAAACAAGACAAAGAAAGCAGGGAAATCTAACAACCTAGCATGCTTTTAACACAAACATGAAGTAAACCTAAACTAAACAAACATGTTATAAACACATAAACATCTATAAAAACAACAAAACAAAGAAAAGACGAAAGAGCCAAAATTAGAACCTTTACCTCAACACAAAGACTCTCTAAAGCTTGATTTTGACTGTTCGCCTCAGTCGATCTATTCTCAACCAAATCACAATAGGTTAGAAAACTTTAGAACTAGAAGACCAAGACTAGAAAAAGTCTCCATCAAATAAAACTTAAATTGAGGATGTTTTGTAAAAAACTCCCCCTTTGATTCACTATTTTCTAGTCAATCTTGCCTTTTTTTTTTTTCATATATTTTCTATGTTTGAAAAAGTACCTTTTATGGCTTTATATAGGGGTAAAATGAGGGTGTGGGGTGGCTCCCAAACGATGTGGGATTCGTTACAAACTAGAATTAGTGCAAAAAGTTTTCCTTACATAGTTTCTAGAATCCTAGCAGCATATGCATGGCTTGAGTGTGCATACGCATACATGTGTATGCGTGCGCACACTTTAAGGTTTCCAGTGGCCTTTCTTTTCCAAAAATAATTTTATTCTTCCAAAAATAAGTTTGTATTTTCCATAAATATTTCCTCAAGTCAATTTTCATCTGATTGGGGCCTAAACTAACCTTGGGCGTTAGAATACTATCATTATTGGAGAACGAAGGCCCGAGTCGAAGTGGTACAAAATGAGGTGTCTGCAACAGGCCTCAAAAGTAGGTTGGGTCACCATTTTTTGTACCCAAAGATGATTTTTTCTAATTTTGCCAAATTGATTCCCGTCAATCCAGAGATGCTTTGGAAATATCACTTGTTCTAGAATGTAAAGCAAAGTCCCTTCTTCAAGAAAGTACCTGCTTTTTTGTTTCCACATTACTAATGTGTGCTAGATCTAAGCTCAAAGTAGGTACCTAAGGCTGTTTTTGCACAAATAGGAAATTTTCCTAAGCTTTTCAATTGTTTTCCCAAGTTTAGTTCTTATTTCTCTGACCTTGAATTGGCTCAAATGAGGTATCGTCGGAAAGATCTTGGCATGTACTTCAATAAAGTATTAACTTTTTCAATCAACGGCTTTGCCTCAAGAAATTACGACCTTGGGAAAACAGCTACCCAAACGTGTCAAAATACTTAAAAATTGACTAAAAGATGATTTTATGATATTTTCATGATATCTCAACTTTTTTAGCTCCGATTTTTGACCTATGAGCAGTCATTTTAAAAGGAATTCAATTTTATTTCCTTTGGTCTTGAATTTTTTTTTTTTCCTATCAAACGTTCAAATTTTAGTCAAACTATAGTTGTCTCCGAGTTGATCACAATCAAATTTGGTTAATGTTGATAAAATATTTTTGAAAATATTGGCTTTGATATAAAAAGATTTTTTAAAAATTGGTACTTTGGTGAAACCATACACAAATTTGACCTCTACTCAACTTGATCAACTAAGGGCATTTTGTCATTTTGACATGGACCGACAATTTGGGTGATTTAGAGGCTGTTTGGTTGGCTTGTTTCCATGACTCAATTTTCTGTTTTCATAACTCAATTCTCAAAAATGGTGGGACCCATAGCAAATACTTGTTTGGCTGCATAATTTTTTGTTTTCATAACTCTGTTTTCATTTCTCAATTCTCAACTTTTTGAGTTATGAGTTGTGGAAACTGAAAACAACTTTTAGCTGTTTTCAGTTTTCAATTCTCTGTTTTCAATGGCATACTTGTAAATAAGATTTACAACCTGGTCCCACCGTCAGATTTTTGCTACCTCTTCTTCTTCTTTTCTCTTTTTTTATTTTCTTTTCCTTTTGTCTTTCACGGGTCTGGACACTGCTCCTCTTCTTCTTCATCTTCTTCTTCTCTTTTATTTTCTTTACTTCTCCCTTTCTGAGTTTGGTTTTTTTTTTTCTTCTTTTCTTTTCCATTCTCCTTTCTTTTCTTTTTTCTTTTCTTTTCTTTTCACGTTGGTTTTTGGGTTTGGTTTCCTGGGTTTGGGTTCTTCTTCTTTTTTTTCTTTTTTTTTTTCTTATTTTCTTTCCTTTTCACTGGGTTTCCATTTTTTTTTTCTTCTTCTTCTTTCACTGGGTTNTTTTTTTTTTTTCTTTTTTTTTTTTTCATGATTGAGAAATCTGGGTTTGTTCTAGAATATATTTATGCATGTTTAATTTTGTTCTGGATGAGAAATCTGAGATGATAGAGGTGAAAAGGGAGAAAAATGAAAAATGAAAAAAGAACGAACTGAAGAACTGAGAAAGAAGAAAGAAAAATGGAGAAAAAAAAATCTGACCAAGTGACAGAGGTGGGGTCCAAGAATAGTATGAAAAATATTGAGTTATTGAAATAGAGTGATGGTGCCAAACAAGTGTATATTTTAGAGTGATGAGTGATGAGTGATGAGTGATGGGTGATGAGTGATGAGTGATGAGTGATGAAAATTGAGTGACGGAAATTGAGTGAGCAAAAAAAGGTGGCCAAACAGGGGCTTAAAGCCTGAACGGGATAATTCACATCATTCTAGAATTCTCCACAACCCTTAGGTAAAAATATAATCTTTTTGGAATTTTTGGAGTCTAACACGCAAATCGAAAGAAAGCAATAACAAGGTTAACAACAATAAAACGAGTTTATGTATGTGAAGTCAGGCACGGACTGGAGATTCATGCACACCAAAGGGATTCATTCGGAAGAGTAATCCAACCGGGTTGGGGTTGCAATCAAATAACTCAATAACTTTACTGTAGGACATTACTTTGGGATCATGTTTATTCCTTGTAATTGTAATTTCAATCTTTCAAAGTGGATTCTTCAAGTTAGTGGTAACCTTCAAGCCACCTGTGGTTTTTTTAGTTGAGGTTTTCCCAAGAAAGTTGATTTTGTACTGTACAGGCCGGTACAGCTGATATTTACCGCTCCTAAGCTTTGGTCAGTACAAAAATGCAAACATTTCTTGGTACTTTAAATATCGGTCCATGCCGAACCATTTCAACTATATCAGGAAAGATATCGTATTTTGGCCTATAAAGGCATAAGATTCAAATCTAGGGCGTCAAGTATTATCAATTAGCATCACCAATTCTTTTACGCGTGAAGGTGGTATTAGTTTGGTTAGGTTGGTTGTTTGAAATTTGAATATTTTACTTTTAATCCTAATATAAATATTTATTGACTAAAAGTGGTGGTATATATGATATTATATAACTTTGTATTTTTAAAAAAATCTTAAAATACATATGTTTTAAGCCTAATAAAATACTATAGGAGTGTGTTTGTCTATATATATATATATATGGGTTGAGTTCAAGTTAAAATAATCATGTCTTTGTATCTTGTCGGACAAGCACAGATAAGATACAAAGACACAACAACACTACCATTGGCCAGAAAAGAATGGCTCTGATACCATAAAGGGGGAAGGGGACGCACAGCTAAAGAGAAGAGAGAGAGAGACCGAAGCACAGTATTATATATGTTGAAAGTAATGTAAGCAAAGTAAATGAAAGCAATAATAAGGCGGTAGAACTAGCTAAGCAGAATATAACAAGATAATTCAAAGTAAATGAAAGCAATTTAGAACCGTCCAGTATGACGGTAGAACCGTCCGGTATGACGGTAATCCGTCCAAGGTGGGGGTAGCAACAAGTAATATAATGAACATAAAACTGAAAATACTTCTTATTGAAAGTAGTACAAAACACTTACAGTAGTAGTAGTGAATACAAGATCTCAAAATAGATTAACAGTTACAAAACTTGAATTAGTCCTAGTTACAAGGTTTGTAGGAACAAGGTAGCAGTAGGAACAAAGTAATAAACAAGGTAGCAATAGAAACAAGGAATTCTCTCAAAGAAAGCTTCTAAGGAGGATAACTCTCTCTAGAAAGAAATTCTAATAAGAAAATTCTAATTCTAACTTAAGGGACAACCCCCCTCAAATAGGCAAAATTCGGAGTGAACAGTGTCGTGAACAGTGTCGTGAACAGTAATAGGTGAATAGTGACAGATGAATAGTGACAGGTGAATAGTGAAATTCTCATTATTGTCTTCCAAACTTCCGTAGCATGGATCTTGTCCTTTGCTTGTCCAAAACATGCAGAAAATAGCTTTGAAACACTTTAAACTTTAGTCCAAAATAGTCTTGGAACACTTGAAACTTTAGTCCAAAAAGGTACATAAAGAATCCTCCAAGAATATTGTGAAGATTTTTAGAGAGTAGACATTGTCGGAAGGAATTTTTTTTTTTTTTTTAACAAAAGGATATATAATAGAATAAAATCCTTTGTTATATTTCTAAAGTTTTAGACGAGGTTATCATTTCATTTCTAGACTTCTAGTATTCTAGATCTTTAACAAGATGATGTAAGATCATATAACAAGATGAGAAACGACACATCTTACCTTAAGGCCTAGGAGCTGGGCCATTCCTGCGAGGTCTACCAAAGTCGCTCAGTTTTTGTGGTTGTCGTGTGTACTGTGTCATGCTTAAAAGGTCACAGGTTGTGAAGTTCTTACGTCACCGTCAACCAACCCAATCATGTCTTGGGGCTGGAAGTCACACTTTCATTGGTAACAGCATCATTGAAGGTGTCTTTCCACCAAACCCTCAAGCAAGAGGCCAACAGATTTGAGACCTTGGATCTAGGCTCTTTCATCATCGTCTATTCATTCGGCTGACAATTCGTGTTTTAAAGACGATGGTGCCTTGGTAATATCTCTTTTTCTTTCCTATCTCAACCCAATTTTAGATGACTGGATATGGGTAGAGTAAAGAGATGATCATTGAGTCTCATCCCATGAGGTACTCTAGATTGAACCGAGTGAACCCTTTGTTACAGGAAGAGCTAGATGACTAATCGCCTTCCCACAGATGGCGCCAAACTGATGATGCCAAAATCGTCAGTTTGGGTCACTCGCCCAATCCAAAGTATTAGACAATCTCGTATGACTTGCAAGATAAAGAAGAGATAGATCGAATAGACCACCGGGTTGCGCTCGGTGAGGGAGCCTCTGATGCTTAAGTTAGTATCAACCCATATTTTTCATATTTAGATAGTGTTTTGTAATAGTTTTTGACGTACCTTTGCTAGTGAGATAGATTGTCCCTTTTATAGGTGACTTAGGTAGTTGTTGTACATAAATTAGGGTGATTATTACCTTGATTGTAACGTTCTTTGTCTTGATAAGAGTTTAAGACCTTTGATAGTTGTTATTGAAGGTGTTGAGTGGTTATCTTTGATGGCCTAGTAATGATGCAAGGTCATCCATATTAATAGACGACCTAATGATTTTTATGGACTCATCAAGATGCTTTGAAGGCTGGACATTCATCCAATTATCTCTTTCCCATTTTGGCAAAGTACTCCAACATCTGATAGAAACAAAAGGACTAGAAAATCTTTTAATAGCATCTTGAATTATTTGTGGAAGCTGGCTGGCTTGATAATGGCTTGTTAATTTTAAGAACCTGATAAAGCCATATTCAAACATATGAGAAAGCCAGTTAGGATCAAGATCAGTATTATCATCATCTTCGGAATCATCAACAAATGGACCATCAATAATAAATGGACTATCATCATAATTAATTAAAAAACCAGGAAATGGGTGTTTCTTTTCATACACCCTAAGAGTACGTCCAAAGTGTTCTTCCCAGTCCAACTGGATGAACATATTATCACCTTCATCCAATTCATCAGGATCAGGAATAGTGGTTGTAGCAAGTTTCTTGAAACATGTGAACCATAGGTCAAAAGACCTAAACATAGCCTTGCTTTCTAGAATACGAGATTGTATATCTATAGGCAAGTTGGCAACAACACTTCTTAACATAGATTGGGCCTTAAGGCTCAATCTAGCATAATCAGTGCCCATGATAGTCATTTTATCCATTGAATGGATATCCTTTTTGCCAAAGAGTTGACTAATGTAGGCTTCAAGACGAATCCTAAGAGCCTCTTTTGCTGGAACAAGATTATTTTCTGTAGCAAAGTCATTTTCTGAAACAGGGTTGTGTTTGAAAATAAGGTTGGCATAGGGACTCATAAAGGCTTCATTTTGAGCAGTAAGGTTAACAAGGTGGATTTCAAGGGCTTGGAGGGTTTTTTCGAACAGGAAACGGTGGTCTTCAGTAAAGGCAGCATAGAGATTATCAAGAATGAATTTTATGGAATCTGGCAATTCATTATAGACACAATTATGGAATTGCAGGGATCTGGATAGAACTTCTTGTAAAGCAATTGTGATATCACCACT